>NC_090072.1:4825873-5052218 GCF_038355195.1 Osmerus mordax | reverse complement strand
ACTGGGGCTCCCCTACCTCGCCACGGTGGGGAGGGCTCGTCTCGGACCCGCCAGCATAAACATTTTCATCCAGAGAGAACAATTCATCTGTGCCCTTATGTGTGGGGCGGAGAGGTGAAGTATGGAGCTATGGAGAAGTAAAACACTTCAGAATTGGCAAAAGCAGAAACCTGGGCAGTCGCTAATTAAGCAGTGTTTCTCTTGGCTTTGGAGAAACACTAATATTGAGTCAAGATCCAATATGGGACAGAGCGATGGAAGCCTGAAGCTACTGAGTCAGAGGTGAGAAAGAGCAGCAGAAACATGGCTCACCTGCCTGAGCTAAAACCTAACTAATCTAAGTTGTAGTCTCTCTTTTTGGATACAAGTTATCATATATGTCATATCGAGAAATATTGTTATCATATTTCTGAGGATTTGAGTAAATAAATGTTGCTTCCAATGACAATGGGTGAAAAAAAAGACTAATGTCAATGATGACAACGGAAAGATTTTTGTCAGTCATCTCCCTACTCATAGAGTAGCGAGCTGTTTGTGACTGCACTCACACAAACACAGCTGCAGAATGAGACCAGTGCACATCTATCGCACTATCAATAAATAAAAAACTCCCAACCTAATCACTGCAAGCCATTTAGAACAAACTCTCGGCTAAAATGGCAGTCACCGACTGCATCAAGGACAAAAAAACGAGTAATGGCGGCGGGTGAGCCAGTCAATGACGTCAACAAGTTGGAGGGCCAAACCCCCGTTAGATAAGACAGTTGGGTGAGTGATTGTCTTCGAAAACAGCTGGAGCTTTGTCCCGTCTCTGACAGAGTGGAAGCACTGTGATTCAAAATCCCTCTCAGCCCTGGACAAGAGTCAGACTTCCTCCACTCCCTCCTTCCACGGTCAGTGGAATCGCTAGGAACAAACTTGCTAAAACCTGCTAAACAAACTTGAGTTCAGTAGTCAGGAATAGTGTGTGTCATTACCTAACATGGAATCTGCTCACTAAGGCGAGAGCCATGATAATATTTGCATCCGACCATTTGACAACATGTATACACATCCCCTCCGTGATGTGGGTCATCATCGTTTATTATAGAGAGTTCAGTACGTAAGCTGGTGATGGCACTATGAACAGTGAGGTAAGGGATTCTTAGAGGGTTTTATTCAGGCACTTACGGGGTCTTCTGGCTTGTGGTTGCTGGGGCTTTCATGGAGATGATCGCCCGGAGGGTCGTCACGACTGGTCAGGGTGAACTCCCGGATGAACACGGCGTCACCATCACTGGCCTCCACATCTACCTGCAACAAAGTCAGATTAGGAGTTCGATTGGTACCAGAGGTGCGACCAAGTCACTATTGCGCAATTCACAAGTTAGTCTCAGGTCTTCGGAATCAAGTCTTAAGTACAGTTACGAGTGAAAAGTCTTAAGTCATGCACCAAGTTCATGAAATAAAGGTAAATTGCAAGCCTAGATTTTATTGTATTTTAGTCTCAGTAGAAAGCTTTCTATGGAAATATTTGTTATGAACAGGCAGACAGATCAACTCTCCACGAACTTGGATCAACAAAAACATTGAAGTCTTAAGAAGCACTGGTCTGAACCAAATCCATGTTATTCATACAAATGTATTTCCAGTGTGAATTATACCCATGGAAATCCAATTAATCCCGATGCTATAAAAATACATTCCAACCTGCAGCTTGAACCCTCTTTGCCAGTGCCTCAAGGGAAAACCATATTCCGTCATCAACAGTAAAATGAATCAACTCTTTCTGTGCGGTAAACCAAAGGACTATTACATTGCTATCAGGGTTTTGGTTCAGGGTTAGTCTTGTCCTCTCTCTATGAGTCTCCTGGTAACAGGTAACTGTTACAAGAACTTAGTGGATGTCGAAACACCAGGTGTTTGAAATGAGAAGATGAAACCACAGAGGGGTTGTTTGGATTGGGTCCATTAGCACCACAGTGCTTGTTCTCAAGGATGCCCCTCCGCACGGACCAGCCCCCAGCTGCTCTCTCTTTCTGGGTCATAAACACCCTGTAATGACCCTGGTCAGCTGACAGCTTCCAGGGGCCGGGCCAGGGTGGATTAGGGCAAGGAGAGAAGGGAAAGAGGGTTGAAGGTTTAGTGTTTTATTTGTGTGTGTTTGTGTGTGTGTGTGTGTGTGTGTGGGGGGGGTTAATGGGGGGGTGTCCAGTGCTGCTAAGCAACTGTGCGAAACATACACTAATATCCTGTGAGAAAAGGCCATACAATGCATGTTAACAAGTGCCAAAGCAGATCTGTGTTGACGTCCTAGACTCAACGCAGTTCAGTTGTGATCACTTCGCTTGCAAAGGGATCAGAATGAACGCAACCCTTGGGAGTGCAGCTGAAGCCCTCCTCAGACATCCAACTCCACAGCCGAGAGGGCTATGTGGAGTATGGGAAGTCTGATCGTAGTCAGGAAACACATGTTGCATTAACATCTTTGGCACCTTTGATCCATAAAGTTTAATACTTTGAGGATCAGAACGATAGCATCGCTTTGTTATGTACGATAATGATTTCATGACTCCTTGGCTTAAATTCTATTGAATTCATAGAGCAGGCACGTCTGCATTACACAACAAAGGATGGTGAATTGGAGGATCAAGTGATCTTTTCAACCTTTAAATCATTACATTAAATATTTTCTACAGGTAAAGTACTGCTGGTGTATGTTGCATCACAATCAACCATGTTTAAATAATGTTGCACTTCCAAGGCATTTCTTTGTGGCGGTTAACTCCTCAAAATCCATTGATGCCATGGAAAACGATTAAACATATACCACAGCAAACACATTATAGGGCAAAATGCCCTCCCCTGTAGTCCACAAACATCCTCTACTCAGTGAGAAGCTGAAATCTGTCAAAACTGAGGCCTAATGGAGCGTGGCAGCAAAAGCTTTTTGAGTCTTTAAGGGGAATCTATCAAGCTCGTTTTCCCTTGCTCGTCCCTTAAGAAAACATGCTGGTCGTTAAAATCAAATGCCAAGGATCTTGCACACCCCGCTGGACCAAGTCATTCACAACTGGCCGAGGTCCGAGTACCTTCTGCTTCCAGAGAGGTCGAGGGCCAACGATGGCTCTCCAGCATGAAGGAGCAGGGATAAGTCCTCTTCCAGGGGATGCAAGGTTATAGAGTGATTAGCAACTGGCAGGTCGAAAATACTTTCTCATAGGATTTCGATGGTGTGCGAGGCTTTCCAATCCTCCAGGCCGACGAGACCCTGACTGCGGATACACGCTGTAGCTGCCCATCGAAAGCCCGGATCCTTGTGTTTTCAGAGAAGAATCCCACGAATCCCCCTCGTTCTCTGAGCCCCACAAACCTACGGTGCTTGTAATCGCTGGACACGATGGTTTACCTCGGCGTGGCTGCTTGTCACCCAACACAACAGCACACATGCTTGTGTGACAGAGGGTGCAGGGAGTCGCTCTCTTCCAGCCGGCTCCGATTTCAAAGTCGGGGGGACCAGACGGGCCAGCGAGGGAGGAAGTGAACTCAGGGCAAGGCGGGGCCTTCAAAGAGAATAATCAGCAGTAATAACACCAACTTGATATTATAATTGGTCTTTCCTGAAGGGGTGGTGCCAGCCTGCAATGTTGGAGGGAAATTGCCCCAAAAAAGGAGGCCACCTCCAGCATGGTAGGGCTAAAACCTGGACTTCAATGTCACACACCTGCTGACTTTGATGAATAATAACCTTCTGCTGTTTTGACGAGGTGCCCGCTCTTCAGGGCCGGCTTCTGTCCGCGTGAAATGTAAGAGGAAAAGATATTTTGTTAATCCACTTTCAAGGGGATCTTTGAAAGCTTTCACTTAACACGCTGAGATTAAGAAGCACCGAATGAAATCATTCCCGTCCTTGTGCGGGATTGGGGTTTCCGTCATCCAAGTGGCGTATCAATGCTGCGCTCTGATCCGGGAGCTATCGACCCAACAAATCAGTGATCCGTGAGAGTATTTTCTACACACTTCAACATTTGCTCATTATAGAACAAAGCCCTGGGTTTCTCCACGATCTCGGCTCTGATAACGGGATATATCTTTGGGGGTGTGACAGGATCTTGGCCGGCGGATGGCAACACTACACTCTTTGGTATAAGACCTCCTGGTTCCAATCTGCACTTCAAGAGTTGCCTGCAGGACATGGCAGTGCAGTGGGTCATGAGGCGAACGCCTAAAGAATAGTGCGAAACCCCTTTCAACACTTTCTCTTCTTCTTGACAGATGGGTTATTTAATATTGGGATTTCTCTCCTCCCGGGACCTTTGAAGAAGCAGCTTCAGTTTTTTGTTATGTTTCCCCTCCACTGAGTTCGATATGTCTATCTCTGGAGAACCAATCATGCTGAGAGGGGAATAGAGAGGGGAGCGAAAGGTCAAAATGGCATTCGGGAATCCCACAAACGTGATTGTGAATTTGTAAGGTTGTGATAGCAAGTGTAGTAATGTCTTTACTACAAGAGGGAAGAAAGAAATGGAACAACGAGAGCAAAGTATTGCCTGTGATGGTATCCCATTCTGTTGAATATCTTAAAACCCATTTGTTTTCCCTTGCCTCTGACACCATGTAAGTACAGCAATGTCATCCTATATTTATACGTCTGTGTCACTGGGCATTTATATGAGCCAATGGGCCCATCAGTACCTGTCAGCTCATTGGCTTCCTGCTGTTTACCGCCTCACATTCCAAGGGAGGGGGAAAGGAGCTCAGAACTGTCACACTTTGCCTCTCCACCGGCCTCTCAAACACTGCCTCTCAAACACAGCCTCTCAAACACTGCCTCTCAAACACTGCCTCTCTACCGGCCTCTCAAACACTGCCTCTCAAACACTGCCTCTCAAACACGGCCTCTCAAACACGGCCTCTCAAACACTGCCTCTCTACCGGCATCTCAAACACTGCCTCTCAAACACTGCCTCTCCACTGGCCTGTCAAACACTGCTTCTAAAACACTGCTTCTCCACCCGCCTCTCAAACACTGCCTCTCAAACAATGCCTCTCAAAAACTGCCTCTCCGCCGCCCTATTAATCGTTGCCTCTCCGCCGGACTCTCAACCAGCACCTCTTGACATCGGTATTCATGGTATTTGACTCCTGAAAAGGTCAGGGCCACTTGCATTATTCTAAAGGTAGTCCTCCTTCACAAAGACGCAATGGAATTGGGTTTTG
This sequence comes from Osmerus mordax, assembly GCF_038355195.1. NCBI lineage: Eukaryota > Metazoa > Chordata > Actinopteri > Osmeriformes > Osmeridae > Osmerus > Osmerus mordax. Next base: position 5,047,019 of record NC_090072.1, on the reverse strand, counting down.
TTTTTTTTAATGCTAGCTTTATTGAAGAGAGGTGAAATTAAAAATTGAGGGCTGACAAATGTCATGCTTTAATGCCATTGCTTTGAAGGCAACAGTGCAGGTGCAGGTCATCCATCACACAACCATTTTCATCTATCCTAGATCTGCTGGGAGACAAGCACCTGACCATAAGCTGACCACAACCTGCAAAGGTGCAAAACCAGTTAACGTTGCAGGTGTCATTCACACGTTTCCTGTAGTCCTCTTTTATAAGTGAAGTGTCAATTTGCCTTTGGCTCCCGTTAGACAGAGAATTGTATTTATTTAAATAGAAATATAAACCACAGATGTTGTGGTTTTTCTACTCAGGTAACAACAGCCATTCTTATATTTAATATGGAGGAACTGTATTTTCCAAGGCCCTTAAACAGCTTTTGACAGCTTGGAGACCAGCACACAGGAAGTCACAACATTACTGGTACGGAAATCAATCCTGGCTAAGTGTTTCTCCAACATGCAGCCCATGTACGTAATCCTGCTGTTTGTCTGCCTATGGAATCAAACCCACCAGACATTTCATTTCATTCATACTCAACAAAAGCTGTTTTTTAATAAATATGCTTTTCAAGGCATTTCTGCTTTGTTGTGATAGGTGTAGTTACAGAGAGACAGGAAATGTAGGGAAGAGAGAGAGGGGAAGACATGCAGGAAACGGCCCGGGCCGGACTCGAACCCAGGCCAGTGAGGTAAGGCCTCAGCCAACATGGTACAGGCTAGGGGGTCTGGTCCTGGCAGCTAGAACTTATCTGGTTCGAGGAACTAGCCCACTGTGTCACACAGGTAGACGGCATTCTTCAGACACATCGTAGAAAGCACCATGTTTTCCTCTAAGAAACAGTCTGTGACTTACATAATCTTTAGAAACGGATGAATGTGATTATGTAAATGTATTCAAATTGTAAAACTAAACAATACACTATCGGACAGATTTATATCGTACTTTGTTTGTGGTCATTGACATTGTGAGCTGATATGGTAAAGGGCTATGCTAAAAAAACGGAAGAATGCCTGACCAGATACATCAAAACAGAGGATTGTGGGAAACGCATGTCTGCCGACCAATAGCCTGGGCCGACCTCTGCGTCTGATGCCAGTGTCATCATGCCCAAACGGTCGGGGCAGCAGGGGATTCCCACGCTGATGTTAACAGGGACAGTGACAGAGTGCGGATGGAGGACAACATCCTGAGGTGTCCCTGCGGACTGCCCTGTCACTTCCTGAAACATGCCAGTCCTTCCTGTTCGAGTGCAAAACTCTCCCTAACAGGCTGCAATGAAACAACATCGAAGGGGAGGATGGGAACCTCAAAGCTGGATAAAGAGGTGAAGGAGAGAGAGCAGGACTATCGCTCTCTAGTCTCAGGGCGTCACTCTGGACTCACTGACACACTGTCCCTGACACATCGCTGGAAAGGCTACAGGTTTTAGTTCCATCTTTCAGCACATTAAGATCAGAAAGTTAGGGTTGCTACTCAGTGCACCACTGTGACTTACAGATACCCGTAGAGAGAGAGAGAGAGAGAGAGAGAGAGAGAGAGAGAGAGAGAGAGAGAGAGAGAGAGAGAGAGAGAGAGAGAGAGAGAGAGAGAGAGAGAGAGAGAGAGAGAGAGAGAGAGAGAGAGAGAGAGAGAGAGAGAGAGAGAGAGAGAGAGAGAGAGAGAGAGAGAGAGAGAGAGAGAGAGAGCTCTTCGAAAAGCCACTGGGGTCCATACAATCACTTCTTATGCTAGGTCTTGTTTTGCTACCTGGCAGGTGGGGACAATCGCTTTCTGAACGGACGGAACGGATACGGTGAAGCGGTGACATCATAAAAACATTGACATTGGCGACTGTAACATGAGCTGCTGCTCTGAGGGCTTAGTGTTAGCACTAGACCATTACAACACCGTTGAAATAGGATTCAATAGTGGTCAAGAACAACCGTGAACAATTAATTATATAATGTAGCCTATGGGTTTACATTTGAATAATTTCACATTTGAGAAATATATCATATGAAGGAACATATTTCAAATATGTTGTTTGAACTATGATGACGACTAGTCAGCTGTCATCCATATAGACCCATTCCCCTGCTAACTGTCCCAGGATTTGCTCCAGAAAAGATCTGGTTACCTAAAGTTATCCCCGTCAGCCACAACAGCCCAGTCAACTTCTGCAAATGCTAAAACACAATGTAACATAATATAGATATAATGTAGCTGACCCTCTAAAACAGTAGTTGTTAGCCTCCATCACATGAGATGATTCCGAAAGGCAGCAGAACGTGGTTGTGACCCTCCCTCTCAGGGAGAACACCGCCCCGCTGGTACACATGCCCCTCACACACACACACACACACACTCATCCGTTTGACTGGTTCACTGGCAGCTTTCCCTGGAAGCGTTGGTGCTCAATAAGCACAACCCTAGTCTTGAAACGCAGTCTTTGACACCAGCTGTAATGTGCACACACACACACACACACACAGACACACACAGACGCATGTAGACACACACACGCACAGCTGTCTCCCTTCATCATATTCAAAAGGAGATGGATAAGGACTGGCAGCTGGGTACCACTATTAAAGTACAGTGCGCAACAGGCAGAGGGGCAATGAGTTCATCAGCACAGTTCAGTTCATGGCTGCACTTCACAGCATCAATTAGAACAAAGGATCCCCCCAAGTCCTCCAAATATGCAGGTTTGACATCCTTTCATTTCAAATATACCAATGTGCCACCAATATACCAATACACTTCTAGATGGACACGAATCAGTAACACAGACAGGGGAGATGGAGTTATGGTCTGGGTGTGTAGTGGGCTAACTAGTATTGCTGTTTCTTTCTGTTAAAGGTGACGAGCAAGTGTCTTCTGTGAGGATGGTTTGGATACGTTCTCCCTATTCTCTAAGCATGTGTCATCTATGGAGTGTCTGGCTCATGGGCATCTGAATCTGTGGATCATGTGTAGCATCGGCCAGACCTCCCAGAAGTCCTATGCAGTAATCACTGTTTTCTTTGAAAGAGACACGGAACCAATCTGGCAGTCCAAAGGGCCTGAGGTGAAACCTCTTCATAAGCCAGTTCCACCACATCACACCACGGGCCAGCCCCACCACTCCACGGGCCAGCCCCACCACACCAGACCATGGGCCAACCCCACCACACCACGGGCCAGCCCCACCACACCAGACCATGGGCCAACCCCACCACACCACGGGCCAGCCCCACCACACCACACCATGGGCCAGCCCCACCACTCCACGGGCCAGCCCCACCACACCACACCATGGGCCAACCCCACCACACCATGGGCCAGCCCCACCACACCACACCATAGGCCAGCCCCAACTCCATGTAGGCAAGCACAACAGCACTAGCAAAGAACTTTCTAATTAATCCAATAGAAAATGAAAAGGGAATCTAAGAGGACCTATTCCCATTCCAGTACAGGGGCCAAGACATATTTTCCAGAGTCTTTCCCCCACAAAAACTCTTGTTGCTCTGTCTGAACTTACAGCAGGGCCACATTCCTAAGCCTAAAATAAGGGCTCTCATTTGCCAATGTGCCCGAACTTCATGTCCATAATCCCTGGCATTCCTGGAGCCAGACATCATCGTGCTGTCAGAGGTAGAAAGGTAATGTTGGAGTGTCATTCTGGTTATAATGTTCCATCAATGAGCGCCGAGCCACTTATGTTAGAACACTCACTTTATTAGCTGCTGATGGGGATTATGGTCTCAATACAATATTATATGTATTATAATGGAAGTAAGTGTTTCCATTGTTGTTGATTATATTTGTTCTTACTGGTTTCTTGTTCAGTTAATGTTTCTCTGTTTCCTGGTTTTCATGTGAGATCCACTGGAACACATTGTTCAACAAAAAACGGAGGGTAAGTTTCCCATTCTCCAGGTTCAGAAGGAACAGCCATAGGACGAGGCTCTGAAGTGACGATGACGCAGCGAGATAAAGACGGGTGTCAGTGACCGATTACCACCAACAGCTTCAGACGTCCATATCTTCCCTAATTGTTAATTGTCAAGCGTGAGGGAGCAGTTTGATGAATGTTCCCAGCCAACCCGACGCAGCTCAAGTGGCGTTTGAGAGGAAAAAAAATGTTGGCACACGGAGCGCTACACATTCCCTTTGTATTAAAGAGACAGATCCTAGGCGCCATTTAAACTCTTTAACACGCCATGGGAGATTTATCTGACACCACGTGTGTGAGTACACGGACCGCTCCATGTGCTGCTTTGGGAGCCGTCGGGCACACATTTGTCCACCTCCGTGTCTAACTGTTGGTGTGGTTTAGGAGCGTATTTTTTAAGTGAGTTATGTCGAATTCGATGGTGTGTGTTTCTCTTCAGTGTTTTCGCTTGTGTTTGGCCCTTAGTCCCAGTAATCACACGAGCGTTCTCTAGTTGCGCGGCACGGGGAGGATGGACGCTATCTTCGCTTCTTGTTGCGCTCCCTGAGATTCCTCAAGCAAGCAGCAGTTAGGCTATCTCAAAGAAATATAAACTGTCTGTAATTGCAAAAAAAAAAAAAAACACATTTGTCTGCATACAGTGCAGTATGCCACTAAACGTCTGCTTGTTGTTTCAATAATTATTTACATTTCCAAGACGAGCAACTGTATCAGGTTAACTGGATAAAGGATGATATGCACTAAACCTCGAGCTAGCAGGACACAACTGCAGCACATCAGTCAGGTGGTCTTAAATAATTTGGTTTGTGGGAGATATTAGTCAGCACAATTCGTGTGCTGTGCTGTGCGTTCTGTCAATCTATTTAAATGAGTGTTATATCTGGGAGTTGCATATGTTGAATCTGGGAAAATCTGCTGTTTTGCTTTATGGGTTTGCGGTGAGGTGTGGATCATATGTGTAATTGTGTGTGTGTCTTTGTACGTTTGTTAGCATTGTAATACTTGCGCCTATGCGTGTATGTGCGTGAGCGTGCCTCTGTGCAGATGTGAGTGTTCATGACTGTGCGACAGCTAGTGTGTGTAGGTGTCTGTGGTTGGAATCAAGTACTTGCGGTAACTGACTCCACTTTGACAGCAGTCGAGTTGAGCGAGCTATCAGGAGAGAGAGATAGAGAGAGAGGGAGAGAGAAAGACAGAGGCTCAGCCCATGCTACCCCCCTAGCCCCCATTCCAAGCACATTGGCCATTAAGACGTCAACCCTCTGTGCCCTGTCAATTTCATGGGAACCTGATAGCCTGATAACCTGATGGAACCCCCCCCCCCCCACACACACACACACACACACCATCTTCAGGGAGCCAGGATATCCTTTCACTGTCTCACCAGTAACAAAGCCAGGTCAGGTGGCTGAGCGGTTAGGGAATCGGGCTAGTAATCAGAAGGTTGCCAGTTCGATTCCCGGCTGTGCCAAATGACGTGTGTCCTTGGGAAAGGCACTTCACCCTACTTGCCTCAGGGGAATGTCCTTACTGTAAATCGCTCTGGATAAGAGCGTCTGCTAAATGACTAAATGTAAATGTAAAGCCTACCTGCTGAATACCATCCACATGCTTTAAGATACAGCACATCTAACACGCACAATAACCCCTGCATCTCTGCTCTGCTCTGTCCGTCTTGTTTGTTTTAAGACCAGCTGAAAGGAGGAATTTGACAAGTTTAAATACTGCGTCAGAACGTTTCGATCGACAGTTATCAGGTTGCAACGCTGTGGTCTACCCAACGTCATCGTTCCGTCCGCAAAGTTCAGGTTGGTGGTCGGCAATTTGAATTTCCCCTTATTTGGAAGCCCCATCTCATTGCATTTAGCGTGTTTTGTTGTTTAAATAGTAGCAGTTCTGATTATGTTCTAGTGGTTGCGAAGGCTTCCTCCCCAGGAGCATAGGAGTCGTGGAGCTTTTCTCAAATTGGACTTTACTGAACGCCCCTGCACAATGGTGGTCTTGTCCTGCTAGTCAACAGGCTGGCGCTGCTGTATTTACAGAGGGCAGCTGAGTATGTGCTACTGAATTCAGTTGAAAAAAGAAACAAGACAAATAGTTGGATTTGGCGCGCCCATGTGAATGCGTGTGTGCCTGTGCATGTTTGCACAGCTGTGTTGTGTGGCCTGGGTCATCTCAGTGGGGCACCGTAGGGATGGGTACGCCCGGGCACCATAAATTGCCCACTTGAGACACACTGGGCCCGCCCTTCGTCCCTCCTTCCCTCTCCTTCTGAGAGAGAATGATTGACAGGGCGAAACACCAACTGCTGAGGTTTTCAGATCAGGTCATCGGTCACCTGAGAACAGAACTCCGAACTGCCCTGCTTATCAAAAATGTTTGTTTCCTGTCAAATGGAGAAGGAATAGCATTCAAATACAGAGAACTAATAATTGTATGAAAATGGTAAAAGGACAGGGCAGTAGTTAATCGGTAGGGCAAGGTTACGCTGGATTAAGGACAGACACGGAACAGGTGATGTGCCTGGCAGGCCCAAATCCTGCCATGCCCTGACCCACATCCTGATGCCACAGGGTCACCGGAGGATCACTAGGATCCCCGGTTCCTCCCCTGATGGGTCCTGATTAAGAGGGCGTTGGTTGGATTGGAGCACAGCCCGGTCCCTTAGGGCCTGAAGTGGGCAAGGGGCATCCAGGCTTCAACTGGCACCCAGAGGCTGTCCATAGGGCAAGGTATAAGCTCAGCTGGCAGGAGTTTAATCTGAAATGCACACTCAGAATAAATGCAACATGTTAAATTGTTGGCATGCTGAGAGTGCGTCTTTATTTTGATGTCAGCCCAAAGCATTACTACACTGTATAACCATATGGTTACACTTTAGTGATACAAATGCAGTCCTCTGCTCTACATAAGAGGCCAGACTGACTCATATCTCTGCTCTACATAGGAGGCCAGACTGACTCATATCTCTGCTCTACAGGAGAGGCCAGACTGACTCATATCTCTGCTCTACATAGGAGGCCAGACTGACTCATATCTCTGCTCACAGGAGAGGCCAGACTGACTCATATCTCTGCTCTACATAGGAGGCCAGACTGACTCATATCTCTGCTCACAGGAGAGGCCAGGTTGACTCATATCTCTGCTCTACATAGGAGGCCAGACTGACTCATATCTCTGCTCTACATAGGAGGCCAGACTGACTCATATCTCTGCTCACAGGAGAGGCCAGACTGACTCATATCTCTGCTCACAGGAGAGGCCAGACTGACTCATATCTCTGCTCACAGGAGAGGCCAGACTGACTCATATCTCTGCTCTACATAGGAGGCCAGACTGACTCATATCTCTGCTCTACAGTAGAGGCCAGGCTGACTCATATCTCTGCTCTACATAGGAGGCCAGACTGACTCATATCTCTGCTCTACATAGGAGGCCAGACTGACTCATATCTCTGCTCACAGGAGAGGCCAGACTGACTCATATCTCTGCTCACAGGAGAGGCCAGACTGACTCATATCTCTGCTCACAGGAGAGGCCAGACTGACTCATATCTCTGCTCACAGGAGAGGCCAGACTGACTCATATCTCTGCTCACAGGAGAGGCCAGACTGACTCATATCTCTGCTCTACATAGGAGGCCAGACTGACTCATATCTCTGCTCTACAGTAGAGGCCAGGCTGACTCAGTGTTCTTCTCTATAGGAGAGTTTAGGCCTATTATTTAATCAGAGAGGAAAGAGAACACTGGTGGCATGAAACCTTAGAGCCAGCGCAGCGACCGGGGGCCGAGCCAAGCAGTTGGAAGACATCTTTCGGCGAGGTGAAATCTACACAAGTTAAGGGCTTTGCAAGCACTGTTACACACAAAGATTGGCACTGAATCCGGGCGTATTATTGAGAGGAAAAAATAAGACAGCTTCGACAAAGACTCCAGTGATGCTGCTAACCCCATCTCCATTATGGGGAATAGGCAGACATCTGGGAACATTGTCATTTACAAAACACATAATGTAAATACAAAACACATACTGTAAATACAAAACACATACTGTAAATACAAAACACACCTTTAATGTGGTACAGACGCACCAATAGACAAACGGCATAGAGGTGATGTTGGGGTAGCACATCCAACATATTAACATATATTTATATATGTATGATTATACATATTATGTATTGTATATTATTAACACGCAAGACATTGATGATCTGATGCACTTGGCTGGGCCTCTAACCTAGGACTTTATTATTCGATGATCACTTCTACACCACCATCCCAAAAACACAGCTGTTAAACATGCAACACCTTCATTTCGGTAACGTAAACAACACAGATATCCAGGACGTGAACCTTAATGTGTCTGCAATTCTGACTAACCGCATACACGTGTGGTCAAGTCAGAGTAGCGTGTTTATCTTCTGATGATAGCCTGACGCAGCGTGTAAGAGGCGGCAAACCCTAACCCTACCATCAAGACCCTCAGCGCCGAGGCATTCCTGACAGAGTTGAAGGCCTGAAGAGGCATCTTGCGTTTCAATCTGATAACTCTGAAATTGCCTAGACCCCCTCGTCCCCCCGTCCCCCCCCCCTCCCCTCATCGAATGTCGTCTTTTAGAGCCCGGTCGGGGAGGGTAACAGAGATGGCATCGCATTGTGTGGCATTGTGTTTCCTGGTGCGCCATGTTCATTGAGGGTGAAGTGTGGACATCTGAAACAGTCTGTGGGTTTCTGTCCAGGGGGTCCAGCTCTGCAACATGACCTCTGTTAGAGGGCTCTGGGTCTGTCCGGCTAAAGGACGCGACCTTTGCCACTGGATACGGTCCGACACATTTTCACTGATTTAATAGACGAACGTAGACTACGCTAAATTCTCTTGCGAGTGACAAGGTCACGACAAGATACGCCGTTATTCCCTTCATGCCTGTGTCTCTTGCACAAACTCATTTGTTTGCGACCAAAAGCCGTTCCAACGAAAAACGGAAAAAGGTGCGAAATAAACGACTACAACACTGCCTACAATAACCGTGGCCAGGTGGCCTGGACAATGGAAACAAGGGGTTCAGTCCAGTGTCACCCCTTAGTCCCCTCCTCCATCTCAGAAAACTCGACTGACATCTCATCCTTTTCCTCCTTCCTACCCAGGGATTAGAAAACCAACTGGCCCCCCTAAGGTGAACCTGGTGCCTGTAAACGTGATGCCTCTAGCAGGTGGACAGGTAGTGAGCGCTCTGTTAATCTTTAAGAGGGAGGCGGGCAGGAAGAAGGGAATTATGGGTCAGAGAGAGGTGAGGGGAGAGGCTTTGCTGCGGCCAGGTGGAGAGGGACAGAGGAGCTCCTAAACCACTATCTGATGGTGGAAGATAGCGTTGGTGGTATGTGTGTGTGTGTGGGGGGGGGGATATTTTACCCTACTCCCTCTTTTATCGAAGGCCCCAGGGAGCACATTCATGGGTACAAAAGGATGCTCCGACTGCCATAGATTGCTGCTAAGGATTACCGTTCAGCGTACATTCAGAGGTTGAAGCTATGCAAAATTCAAACTGAGGGCGTTCACTAGGGGTGGGGGAAAAAATTGATTCACATATGAATCGCGATTCAGTCTTCTAGTGATTCACAAATTTCAAAATCCTTTTATTTTTATTTTTTTATCGATTAAAAATCGAAGATTCCCACCCCTAGCGTTCCCTTAACTTGACTAATCAACCCTCCCCCCCCCCCCCCCCCCTAGAGGTGGAAACAAAGTCAAGCTTAAGATGAACTCATGAGCAAAACCATACAGAAATCTCGACACTCGCACACATTCAGTACGTTGGATACTGCTGTAGGTGCATATTTACAGACACACACACACACACACACACACAGTGTGAAACACCCTTACACGCTGACACTGCCTCCAGCCAGTGTGGTTGCACATGACGCCTTTTCCCTATATTTGTCGGGCGGCATTTCCACCCCTCTCTTTGGTGGAGGAAATCATTTTGCCCTCGGTGGCCTTCCTCCAGCTGAGTGTCCACACCCTCCCTCATGTTTCCACATAGGAAGAGGCACACGGTACACACACACACACACACACACATACTGTACACCGTGATGTCCTTCACTCTACATCTGTTTTCTCATTGCACGAGTCCTCCATTTGTCACATACGTAAACACAAAACACAGCGCTGTTCCTACCATTATCCGTTTCCTCTGTGCCCCCTCTCCGTTCGTCTCTCCCCCCCCCCCCCCCTCTCTCCCTCGCAGAGACACATACCCACACACGGGCCAACAGCTGGCCTCTCGGAGGGCAACCTGTGCAGAGCAGGAAGCCAGGGTGCTGAGTTAGGGCAAGGAAAAGGGAGAGGTGTGAGGGGAGGAGGGAGGAGGCCACTGAGACCTCGGGTTCAGTACTGTGAGGGTGTAGTCGGTTTAGCTAGAGCATGCAGCCTCTGAACACTGTGATAGACAGGGTCAGGGTTGGGCTAGGGTTGGGTTATGGTTGCGGTTACATTAGCGTGGCCACATCTGGGGGTTTAGAGACGAGCTTCAACGACGGCTGGGGAGACTCGCCGGACAGGAGGGAAACTTTCTGCTGAGAAGGCATTTCCACACCCGTGTGGAGTTCAGGGTCTAGATATTTAGTGCTTTTGCTGTCCGAAATATGGAGCATATTTTGGTTGGTCACATAATGCCGGACACACACACACATACACACAAGCGTGTGCGCAGGCTAGCACACCCCCCCCCACCCCCCACCCCCCCCCCCCCCCCCACCCATCTGGAACTCTCCGGGGAGAGTCTTGTCAGTACCTGAAGCTCCTCAGGTTGCATTGAAGACACACATGGATACACACAGGCCAGACAGAAGACCCGACGGATCAGCAAGAAGCCGTTCTGACACACTGGAACACGAACACAAACCCACATCCTACCTACGCGCACACACACCATCCTACACACATCACCCGACACACGCCACCCTAAATCTACACACGCCATCCTACAAAGGGTGCGGTGAACAATCCAATTGTATCCACCATCAATTCTCCCTCTATCTTTCCATCTCTCTCCGTCCCTGCCTGCCTCCCTCCCTCCTTCAAACAAGCACTGCAGCGCAGACTTGCACTGGCTCCACATCCCTGATCATGTAACGATTCGCCTTTAATGATTACTGTCCCGTGTGGTGACGGAGGGGGTTCCACCCATTTCCTGCTGTGCCCTCTCGTCAGTCACAGGCAGGGAGATGTAGAGACTTTCCTTAATTCGGCGACTGTGTTAGGCTCGGCTCCCCCGCTCACATAAGCTCTATCCTACTCGGACTTTCTCTCTCGCCAAGCATGTCAACTGTCAGTTAAAAATGCTTGCCTCTTGAACTTTTCTGCTCCGCACTCCATCTCTAACTGACGTGTCATCAGGAGATCTCTTGCTCTACGTGTCAATCTCCTCTCTCTCTCTCTCCCCTCTCTCTCTCTCTCGCCCTATCCCCTTCTCCCTTGCTCTCGTTCTCCCTTTCTAACCACATCAACAGCACGAGGAGTAATATCACATTCCCTTTCTATTGCAGTACAGGAGACTGAAGAAAAGGCTGGAATGCTAGCAGGACTATCTGACAGTGTGGGCGTTCATATCAAGTCACATACTCTGTCAGTTGGGGACTGTGTGTGTGTGTTTAATTGGAATACAAACTCAAAATAATTTCCAGGGAAATATTTTATGTATTAGGGCTAAGCTGAAACAGAACTTCTGATTCTACTCTGACAAGCAGTTGCTTGAGAAAAAAATATTTTATTTTGGAACATTTTGGTTCAGGTATGTTTGGTTTTGACCCAGGCATGAGAGCAGCCTCTCGTTAGACTATCGGTCGCTCAGCTTGTGCAGTCTCCATGGCGTGCCAGTCAGGCCCTCTGATAGGTTGGACAAGTTGGTGAAGGTTAGGGGGCGCCGCGCTTCAGCGTTGTCCAACAGAACAGGGCCGTCTGTCATCCTGTCTCTCTGGAGCGGCTCAAAGGAGTCTTGGGAGGTGATCTAACCTGCCTGGCTGGGGGTAGGAGGGGCTGGGGCTGGCTCCTGAACCCAGCCACCAGGCCACCAGGATAGCACGGCGTTCCACCGTCGAGGAGATGAATGTTCGGATGACAAAACCAATGATTTATGTGGTACATAAAAAAGCATGAGGGGGGAAATATAGCAAGGGAAGGTGTGTGTGTGTGTGTGTGTAGGGGCATGTGTGTGTGTGTGTGTGGGGGGGGGGCATGTGTGGGGGCGTGTGTGTGTGGGGGGGGGGCTGTTAAACGTCAGGTGTGCTTTCTTACCGGTCCCCGATGCCAGGTATTTGTCAGGCTGCTATTCAGGAGGAGAGGAAAGACGAGCACAGGTGATGACAGGATCAGCTACAGGGCCGCCGGGCAACGGGCTCCAACAGGCTCATACACTGTTCATACCGTGCAACTATGTGTGTGTGTATGTGTGTGCGTGTGTGTGCGAAAGAGGTGTTGACGAATACAGGTTAATGGAGCAGTAATTGCTTTTTTTCCCCCTCCTAAGTGCTGGGTGTGTGTGTGTGCGTGCGCCCAAATGAATAAGAAGAAGCCAAGTGCAGGAGCAGATGAAGTCATTGGTTAGAATGGTATGCTGGGACAGGGTTTTGGGCGGTGACACTTCAAAAACGACAGCAAACAAAGACAATATACTCCACCACTGACCAACAAAACTGTTCTTTTTGTCAGAAAGAAAATCACATAGAAGGAGGACATTAACACACAAAATTGGAGTAATGTCACCGGCAATTAAAGCTTTGAGAAGTGATGCGATTTTATCTTTTCGCACACCATGGTCTCCATTCTCCTGGCAACACACTCTTCTCACCCTATCAACGTTTTCTTCTCTCCAATCCCTCTGTGGGTGAACGCAGCTTTTAGAACGCTTCCTCCAGCTCTCACTACATCCATCTCTAGTCCTTCCTTAACCCTGGTTCTTTTGATCCTTTTTATTGCCCATCCCTACTTCTGGTTCCTGATCCCCTCCTCCTCTCACTCCCTTTCTCCCCCTCTCTCTCTTGAATGTGACTAGACCGCTTCTGGAACTCTCCAGAGGATGCCCATTGATAACACTTCACTTAGTAGCCGACTCCTTTCCCCTTTGGCTGTACTTAGAAGATACAGGGGCTTAGTGCTGCAAGCCACTCCTTGATACACACACACACAGCTCTGGGACAGCTCTCAGGTCAAACTGGAGGTGTGAAGTGCAGTTATGCCACCGAGGTCGAACCGTCCGACTAGACTCACACAACAGGATAAAGCAACAATGCTCAATGCCTCCGACGGAGACAGCGAAAGCTGCGGGGAAGAGCGAGACGTTTCATCAAAGGACCAGCAGGCCAGCAGCTTGGCTTTCAGTGGTCGGCCCGGGGATCTGCCCAATCACAAATGAACCTCGTGATGAAGGAACGAGCACGTTGAGGGAACAGCCAATCACGTGGAAGGAGGAAGCTGGCCAGCTGCAGGAACACAATGGAGGGGTGGACAAAGAGTCGGCTCCCAGCACTGCGGTCCAATGTTAACCATCCAAGCTGCTGACCACGAGAATAATCTGGAGAGTTAGTCCCGTCTCACTTCAGAGCCCTCTGCTGGTCGCAAGCTGTCACTGCAAGTCGAGAAGGCCGGCGTGCAAGTAAATCTGGTGAGCTACAGCCGAAACAAAAGCGTGTTTCTTCCCCTATCTGACTATAGGAGAGATACAGTACGCAATGACGATGGCTCGTTTGAAACTTGGTCCTCGTTTTGTAGCAATCAACAGCATGCCCTTCAGCTTACTCACTGCCCCACCACATGGTTCCATGAGTGATGCCTTCTCTGGCCAGGGCCTGATGGGGTATTCAGTCACGCCATGTCATTAGTGCTCTGCTCCAAGTGGTGGCAGGGAAAACAGGGCTGGAGAGTTCCACTGTGTTTGGAAGGATGAGAGCCATAGCTCTTCCCATTTTCTGGTTGACTACATGGAATGTTTCAGGCACAGTTCCGCGTAGCAGTCTGATTCCTAATCTCCGATATGTGCCGGGTAATAAAAGGCGTTGGAAGTATGTAAGTCCTTCCAGAGATGATTCCTAGCATCAATCATTCAGGTAGGATAGAGAGACCATTACATACTTTATCTAGCCTTACTGTTAGGGCAAATGTGTTGACAAAACCTTCTTTTGTATTCCATGAAAACCAAAAGTCCAATGATGCCCTGGGGTGGAGGGAGTGGTTGTGTCGTCCCCCCTCCCCCCCCCCCCCCCACACCAGTCCTCAGTGCCCCTCCAGATGAGGGTCTCAGAAGAACAATGACAATGTGTGCTTCCGAAGAAAAAAAAACTCTCCAAGCTCTTCAGCCAGATGTGTGGGAGGGGTTTTACTCTTTACAAGGGACCCCATTCACAATGAAAAACAAACTGACTTCCCACTCCACTCATGTCCACAACAATAGAGCCTCGTGAGCTAATTGGGCTCTTGTAGGTCTTTAGAACAGAGCCGAGGGTGGAACGTTGGAGAGCTAGGGGGATGTTGATGGATGTCGTGAAAAGCCGTCCTAGTAACAAGCTGTGACCCCACTGAACCCTGCCATCAACAAACAGGATGGCACATTGCCTGTAAACAAAGGTCTGTGGCTAATTCGTCCTTCAGTAGAATGTACTAACAAAACAAGGATTTAGCTGACCATCAATTAAAAGTCTTGTGCTGTGTTCCAGATGCACTTGAGCCTTTTTCCATTCACTGAGCCCCCCCAAAAAATGTAAACTCACTATTATGGAGCGACCGGTATGAGACACACTCATATAAACTGCAACAGGGAGATTAGGGTAAAATACCAACATCTCTTTCAGACCACTAAGAAGGTAGAATCCCAAGGTTTGTTTGGAGTTCAGGAAAGCAGAACAAATCTCTAACTGAAGTATAGGGCTTTGCCAGTCGCTCCTCTTGTCAGACCAACACCTACGAATTTGTATTGAAACATAAGCTTTTCCCATAAAAAGTAGACAGCATTTACAGAAAATACCTGTAATAGTCACATTAATAATATGACCTGGCGATAACAGCACAACATAGAAAAAAGTTATCGACGAGTTTAGACCTGCACTTTACCCACTAGAAAATCTGAGCATTGCCTTCACTGCAATCACCAGCCCCTCACCATTTAGTGATGAACGTTCTCTTACTGCAACAGCTTTGTGTGTTAACCTCTTTGTCTTGGAAGATGCTTGTATGGCTCCAGGCTAGACAGCCTGACTCTACTGGCCTCTTACACACAGACACGTCTGCCACACACACATGAACTGGCACACACACACGCACACACACATGACCTGGCACACACGCACACACACACACACACAAACTGGCACACACACACAAACTGGCACACACACACGCGCACACACACACATGATCTAGATCAGTTTGATTTGGTTGATCGACGGACACAGGCAGACAAGACGGACAGAGAGAACATGTTCTGGTTTTGTGTCCCATATGCAAAACCAAAACCACTATAGCAATAGCTGACGGTGCAAACACCTCACTTCAAACATCAGAGCTATCTTGAGTCTCTTACGATTGCAATTACAGTATGTCATGTAACTGCCGCCTATTCTCTAAAAGGACTTCAAAGGCTCTGAGAGCATCCCTCTCCCACTGAGAAGCGCTGATTAGAGAGCCATGACGTTGAAGTGTCAACATACTCAGCTGGGCTGAAGTAGTCAGCGGGTCAACCCGTTAGGGTGTCAAAGCACCAAAACCACCTTTGAATGTCAATGGCACCTGTCACAATCACTCTACCACCGAGAACCTCCTTTAGGAACTACAACTATAGAGGCTTAATGACACTACACCAAACCTACAAAAGCACTTCTACGCTGCACTTACATCGTAGTCGTTCAGAGCCCTCTCCTCCACAGTCTGCCCACCCATCCTATCATCAGCCCTGGACATGCTCCAACCCCTCTCCCCCCTCTTAAACGCAGCCTGGGAAAAGCACCTTCAGAATCTGAGGCCTTTCTCAAGGTGCATCAAACAGCTAAATATTTACGGTGCAGGCAAGTTGATATTGTTCTTAACTATTAATGTACAAAAGTTCAAAAAGTCATTGGATAGGACGCAGACGAGTAATTCGAACCGCATAATTAGGCTACCGTTGTAAAAAAAAAAGAAAAGAAAAAAAGAAGTGTTGTATTGAACCCAAATTGTTAGTGTATGTTAAAGCATAACTTAGTATTCAAATAAGCAACACAGTTAAAATGTAACTGTATGAGTACTTTTACATGATCGCTGTTAATGTCATTGCCTGCTGTGTCAGCTGCCTTTGATGTACTACCATGGGATTAATGTACAATTTCACACATTTAAGAAAAAAACATGCCTCTTACCTTTGTAGATAAAACAAAATAAAGAAGTCCGAGTGTCCAAAACATGTTTCGTGTCATCTCTACAATTGTCTTTGCCACCTTGTGTGAGCTATGATGCGAGGTGCTGGTTGGGTAAACTCTGGCAGCTTGTCGCAGTATTGGTAACAGAAACGCCGCTCACTTCAGCTCCTTATTTGAAACTTTTAGAAAAGACTTCTTGAGACAACATGACACTTCACAGTCGCTTCCAGAATTTTGTGCCCGGCAAACACGTTGTTGCTAAATTTATGTTTGCATACCAGTCGTGCGTCAGTGAGCGACTCTCCCACCTTACATTCTTAAAGAAACAGCCCTCAGTCTAGCCCTTGCGTGCGCCTCGCGCCAAAAAGTGACAGATACGTTTCTGAAATCCTACACCCCTTGCCAAATGTTTTAAGATAAACCGACTTTATCTCTTAACTAGGCACATTACTCCAGTGTGTGCTTAGTCGCCTCTTAAACAGCAAAAACATTTCAGCTCCAAATACTAAAATGGAATAAACATTTTGATCATTTAAACTCATTTAGACTATTCTTCTTTACACTACACGCTAGTGCAACATTCCCTGTTAATACTCTCAGGGACATTCCCACCGTACCCTTCCTGTAACTTTATGCTGTCTTTGCAACTTCTCAAATACAAGGCAGTCTTTCTTTCCTGCTTTGTGTAATAGACCAGAGCACATACAAATATTTATCATACAAACACATACAAATATTGATCTTTACAATCTAATTTATTGAACTTGAAGTATGAACTCCTTTCATTGGTCCATCAGCTTTAAGATGCAAGACCTGAGTAAGATTTGCCAAAGACCATTACATAAGGGTATTCCCCCGGTTTCAGTTGAGCTAGTCCAGAGCCACCTAATAACAAAGCTCTGAAATGTCATCCCTAATCAGTAAACATCAAAGGGTAAGATATACTTTTGAGAGCAATACAATAGGTATGGATGGTATGAGCTACCTGAATTGTGGTCTGACACGCAGGCTTGAATTTAGTGTAATCTCTTTGAACAAGCCAGGAGGAGGAATGTTCTTCATCTTTTGACATGCAGAAAATAATCTTCCCAAAAATGAATAGTTTCCTGTCTGCCTGAGGGGCTGAAAAGGGTCTTAATAGTTCTTAGATTTGTCATACCAGCTCTCGACACTCATCAAAGGCCTGCTCTTGGAGGGCAAAGAATCTTAGAGCCTCATCTACATTCAGGTTGCATTGAGGCCTTATGTTGAACCTTGACCCCGATTGACATGAGCCCACAAAGCAGTCTAGAATGCAAAAAAAACTGCAAATAGTGCTGAGTGGAAAAATTCACATTCCCGGTAACTGGTGGCGTGTAGCCACTTTGTCATGTTGAAAATGGTGTTACTGTCATTGATGGACCTGTTCAGAAAGGCCATCAGCAGAGTTGCGACATCAAATGTATTCTTAGGCACTTGCCTGCTTAAATAGCCTCCGTCTGATGTTTGCTCAACAGATCTCACAGGCGTTTCTGTGTGGGAATACAAATAAGGGGTTAAGGCCAGAGCCAATGAGAGTCATCAGGCCAAGAATAAGTGTTTTCTGGAAATGTGATTGGATAAGTTGGATTCGTAACATCCCTGTTTTACGCTGTTGTCAGAGGCAACGCTTCACACCGTGTCTGTGCTTGACCTTATTTATGAGGGCAAGGGAGCGAGAGAAAGCGAGAGAGAAAGGAGAGAGAGACAGTTTGATAAGGCTGTGCACACGTGTGGGTGATAGGATCATTTTTCATAGCACACCTGAATTTATATGAAACAGCACCCTTTTCAAGGCACCTTGATATAGAGAACTGTTCTTTGGCGTGTGCTCTTGATGAGTTCTCAGGCATCTGTATTCCATCCGGTACATATGCCATGTTACTGGGAGAGTGTGTGAGAGTACGTGTGTGTGATTGAGGGTCCAGGGGAAACGAAAGCCCAGGCATGGCTGCTGGCCCATGGTGTCTGAAGAATGTAAAGCCTGCAAAAGGGACGGTAACCTGTCTGTATGTCTGTCAGCACGGATCGGTTTCAAGCCGTGTCGCTATTGCCTTTCGGCCTGGCGTGCCCAGTCGGGGCCCGGTGCCACAACCCTGGTCTCGGTCACAGATGGCACCACTGGTGCTCTCTGTGTGCGTTTCACTGTTTACATCCTGAGTACTCAGATGTACTCACACACACGGCGGTCAGTACTCACGCATACACACACACACAGGTACACACTTTTTTGGAGCAACCACCTGATTTCATTTCTTGAAGGGTTTGTGTGATGTTGGTTTGTGCTCGCTGAACAAGGTGGACCTGTGGATCCTGATACGACTTGATTTGAATCGCATTGCTCTAGCAGATGTCAGTGAAGACAAATATAGACAGAGAAGTGCTGTTACCATCCCTGACTCTTTATTGTCCCCCAGTGATCCAACGGGGCTAAACTGGATTCGCTTTCTTTCTAACTGCTGACTGACGCTTTGGCTTTCTTTGTCTCCCCAGTGGACTTTTTTTTAAAGGATATACAATATGCTGTTCCAACATTGAGCTACCAAACTGGAAGATTCTGAGGAAAGAACATTGATATTCCTACCAAGTACAATCAATTCTTTATGTCTAAGCTCCATCAATGAATTTCCTCTCACAAATCCACTTGTGTATTGAATTCAAACCCATCCCTGGTGGTGTCCATTTTTTACAAATCAAACATGCACTTTATCGAGAGTCTTTTAAAAGGGAGACAAGGAAACAAAACCATCTTCCATAGCAAGGAGGGCAACAGCCCATTGTTAGAGCAGACATAGAAGCAGGCAGAAGATAGAACAGCAGCCGTCGAGGGAAGACCAATCAAACCCCTCGGATCAGTTTCATGGACGAGGATCGGTCAATAATCACCCCAGAGCGGGGAAGTAGAGCAGAAAAGAACAGTTACTGGGTTCCAGCTTCTCTCTTTTCCCCCTCTTACTTTCTCTGCTGGGAGCCAGATATAAATCACAGCTTTCATTACTCGACCATTCATCCCCCTCATCTGTGCACCTCTCCTGCTTGGTCTTATTCAGGTCTGTCCCTGTCTTGCCCCTGTTTCTCTCCCGTTCCCTGTATGTTACAGTATGCAAGTGTTATGGATGATTGCACCCAGGCTACACCCAGAACGATAGATTCAGAACCTACAACAATGTAGGATTGTGTGTTTGATATTGATCAATATTGCACAATTCATGCTATAACTGCTCCATAATATTTCCAAAGAGACACTGAAAAAGGTTTTTAGAAAAAAAATGTAGTTATTTACAAAATGTTCCTCACACTGACTAAAACCAAGAAGGGATTCCAGTAAAGCTTCTTGTACTAGAACAATACCAAACATTGGAGACCACCTTGTGAGAGAAAAAGAGAGGAAGAGTGAGGCATTGTGTGTGTGTGTTGTGTGGTGTGTGAGAGAGACTGAGACGGAAAAAGACAGAGAGACTAAAAACGAGGCACTATGGACAAAGCACTTTGAACAAGCTTTCAGCTGCTTATTCTATTTCGCTCATGTCCAGTTCCTATCCTGAACTTTGATATCCTACCACACAAATCTCAAGTGCAATATTGGCCTGCTGAGTATTTGTCCACCAGAATGGATCCAAATAAAAATCCCCAGAAGAATCTGCAAGACGCAAGGGCTTCTCTACACAGGGGCTTCTCTCACAGGGGCTTCTCTACACAGGGGCTTCTCTACACAAGGGCTTCTCTACACGGGGGCTTCTCTACACGGGGGCTTCTCTACATGGGGGCTTCTCTACACAGTGGCTTCTGTACACAGGGGCTTCTCTACACAGGGGCTTCTCTACACAGTGGCTTCTGTACACAGGGGCTTCTCTACACAGGGGCTTCTCTACACAGGGGCTTCTGTACACAGGGGCTTCTCTACACAGGGGCTTCTCTACACAGGGGCTTCTCTACACAGGGGCTTCTCTACACGGGGGCTTCTCTACACAGGGGCTTCTCTACACAGGGGCTTCTCTACACAGGGGCTTCTGTACACAGGGGCTTCTCTACACAGGGGCTTTTCTACACAGACAGCTCTCTCTCACACACATACTCACACTCACACACAGACATAAAACATGTTCTTCTAATTTATCTTAAGCGTCAATTTAAGCAGCTGTTTACTGTAAACACAGTCTCGGATGCCAGAGCCGGGACATTTGGTTTTAGATTCTCAATTATATCATAATTACCAGGACTGTGTCTGGTTGTCAGCAACACGGACCAGAAATATAGCTGCAAATAACTGCTCCTACGCCAGCACAAACAGCTGGCCTGTTAATCCCAGCATGGCTCTGTGAAAACACCCTGCCATCTCACAGGGGGCTGCCCTGTGATGGAATATTGTCAAAACAGAACAGGGTCAAATGCACAGCATTATTCTGACCACATGGTGTAAATCCTCTGTGGTCACGACTGCAGTTAAATATGACATATTATAGTTACTGGCACCAAACCTTAACATCAACAAGAACTCAGAACACAAACATTTCAGTTTTTTTATGTTTAATTAAGTCAAAGAAATAATAGAAAGATTTTGGTGATAATGTCCTTTTCCTATCCTGCAGTAATCACATACTGCAGGCTGTCTACAGCTTGGTTATCGAGGTCACAAAAGAATGCAGACTTCAGTGCATTATTACATATTCTACTGTCTGCATTACAGTTTGTTCATGTGTGCTATAGGTCATCAAACTGACACTAATAATAATACTGTAGTAATGATAACTATTATTACTCTATCGATTACTCTATTAATAACGTTTTACCCTATTATTACTCCAGATGCCTAAAAGATTATATATCATAAACTGCATTTGGGGAGTAGGGAAAATATAGAATCCAGGTTGAGGAAATAAGATGAGTCATAATCTTCCTTTAGAGAAACCATTACACCTTGGTCCTCGTAAGAACAACAGACCGTTTCTGTTCAACCATGTAACCAAGGATTTAAAAACCATGTATCACAAGGTTGGCAAGGCTGAGTTATTGTGTGTAAGGACTGGACAGGACACACCTGTTGCGCATAATCCTTTAGTAATGATGTGTCTTGTTAACAGAGGCATGCAAGTTCATCATCATCATGTGCTGTCTCTACAGTGAGGCTCATTACCAACAGGGCAGGGTCACTCAAGGTTAACTGTCTTGTCCAACAGAGGATTCACTATTGCACTTGGACATATGAATCACTGATGATGATTTGAGTGCCTATGGGACATCTCCTTAAGTTGAACCCACATGCATCTACTGGAATTGGATATGACCTAAGATGCTAAAATATGCTAAAGCACAAGACTGATCAACATGTCAAGTTAATATTGTTAAACAACTGAAAGATTTGACACGTGTTACCTCTCTGACCTTTTTAAATGAAAAGTGATGAGAGGTGAGAAGGGAAAGGAGTTCCCTAAGGGAAGGGTTGAAGTTAGGGTTAGATAAGACTGTATCCAACCCTAACCCTAGGGGAGGGTTGTGTGTGATCTGGAGATGTGCGATCGGGAGATGTGTGATCTAGAGGTGTGACACTTTCCCAGTAGCCCCCACAGGTATTCTGTTACCCAGCAGAGCAAATTGGCACAGTGCCAAAATCTCTGCCTGTCCTTCTGGTCACAATAGAGCCTGGATGATGACTCCCTCCCTCTTCGTTCTATTCTACTTTTGTCAACTTTTTTTATACATAAAGAGACTTCAAAAGAGAAAACTTCTGAGAGAATTCCTTTCAGGTATCTACCGTGCTATGCAATGGGCAAGACTGGTTAAAGATCGGTCCTGCACTAGAGGTACCTCATTCTTCAGGACGGCTGTATATTTTCCAAAAGCACCTCATAGTTCAGTAGCGCTCTCTAGTGGCCACATCCATTGTGAATCTACACTAAACGAGAGTGCAGGGGTAGGACCCAAACGAAGGAGAGGTAGGCAGACAGAGTTCCAAAACAAGGGTTTTATTTGTAAACTAGGAAAACAGGCAGGATACTCGCAGTAGCATAGGCAAGGACAAGACAAAGACTGGACACAAAACAGGAACCTGAATACACAGAAGCAAACAAGACACAGGTGGACACGATAACACTAACGAGAACAGAACACCACAGCAATCAACAAGACAGGTGAAGACCATGACACAGGGGCACAGGGAAATGAAGAAATACAAATCAATTTGCATTATAACATGGATAGGTTTCATATACTGTACATTATCCATAGACCCCATTTGTCAGATACTACTGTATCTGAATTCATTCATTTACTCTGTTCTATCTGCAGAATAAAACAATTCATAGACTCAGATCTAATGGCAAATGATTTAGATAATGTTTAAGATGTCTATGTACCGTACAAATCTCGGACCTAGTCCTAACAAGTCTTCTGAATGGTGATGACCTTGTAAACAATGTTTGGTTAAATTAGGATGAAGCCCACTTCATGCACTTTTAAACATACTGCATGCTTTATTCAACCAGTAGAGGACGACATTGTATTGAGTTCAGAGTCAAAACAAAGCCAACCTAAAAGACGGAGGACAGACGGCGGGGTCAGCGGCATGTCTGGGGCTGGAGGGCACTAGAGACTAGAGCATCCTCTCTACAGGGGGCCATCGGTTGAACAATGGCAAAACAATGTATCAATCAATCAATCACAGCTGCCATGGTTTTTAGACTGAATTGCATGTATAGCAACGTTAGTTAAATATAGTCAATTGTAAAAAAAATTGGTATGTAAACTAGGCTGTTTTAACTATAGGACAAACTGTTAAAAAAAAAGTCATTTTGGTAACAAACTCCCGTATCTGACGCGATATATTTATTTCTTGATTAAATCAAGACAAGTAGCCTATACCTGCATATTGTAGCCTATAATTGCCGCCACCTCCATCATCCTCAAGATCCTCATACACACCTCATACAGCTATACTGTCTCATATATTTTCACTGCAGGACGTCGTTAATGCTGTGTGAAGCATTTTGTTTTGCTTGTTAAAAAAGTCAATAAGTTTTAAATGATTCCTGTCCACTGTCGAATATCCTGTGCTCCTTGTCTTGTCATATATTATTGTGCTGGCTGCTCTAAGGCAGGGAGAGTCTCATTAGATATAACCACATAGCCAAAAAGAAACTTATTTCCATTGCAATAAATAGTTTAATCAATACATGACTGTCTTGACAGAACTGAAAGTTACTGGAGGCTACGTGCTGCATAGTTGCCGGTGTTTTCTTCTCGTAATTCATCACACATATTTGTTGTTGTTTGGAATGTTAACTTTTCAGAGTTTTTCAGAATAAGCTACACCTAGTTGGGATCTCGAGATTTAATTTATAATAAATTATGTTAATTTGAGGGGGCAAATGTGGAGGCGTGTTGCAGTAATAACGAGGGGGGCGCGTGCCTTGCACTGTACACTGAGAGAGAAGCATTTGCCCCTCAAGTGAGATTTCTGCTTACTCTGTGGCTGAACATTATCTCACCAATTTACTCTTCAAGATTAGGTTGCTGTTGCTGTTGTCTTTGAACGAGAGGATTATATTCCCAGCAGTGAAATAACTTTGTTAGATTTCAGCTGCACAGGTTGCATTGCCTGGCAGCGCCGCTCTGAGGTACTTGGGTTGGAAACCTGTCCGCTGTCGCTACACCAGCTATACTCCCCTCCGTTAACGTCGCGTAGTCTTATGCCTACCAGAGTTGAAGTGTCGGAATTTTATTAAACAATTTGGCTCTACTATACATGAAGATTGAGTTCTAGCAGTACATGATTTCGAGGTAGTTATGAAGGTTGCGGATACAAAAGGAGAACTCAAGTGTGCGGAGAAAATGGAGAGAGAAGTGACATCTCACAAGAGGCAACCTTGCAGCACAACTGTGTTTAATGTTATCTCGTCTTTATTCTCCGTGGCATCAATAGCATTTTGCATTTTTCTGAGTGTTAAGACATCAGAGATAAAGGGCCGTGTTGTGGATTTGGAAACTGGACATGGCGAGCACATCCTTCATCGGGTTCCCGGTTTTTCCCTGGATCACTTTAATTCATTGATACAAGAACGAGTTGACGAGCTTCTGTCACAGGTAAGCATGTGCACGTGCATTAATATGAACGTAAAGCTGTCTCTCAAACCACTATGAGGTTTGCCAATGACTTAAAATAATGTGTTATTTGTTTGATATTAATGTAAACAGCCCATGACAAGTTTATCTTGTAGTCCAGCCTTTTTAATTGACGATTTAACTTCGTTTCTTTCAGCGCTCCTACGAAAGTTTTGCTAAGATTCGAATTGCCAGAGAAGTGACACCTGAGTGCAACTGCCCACCAGGTAAGGGCTAATCTTGGTATCGGCCATACTGCCGTATTGACCATACGTCCGTAGGCTACTGGAGTTGGTTTTTATAACAGGTCTCATAAAACGAACAACGTTGAGATGATGAATGTCTGAATAATAGTATAATAATGCAGACACAATGGGTCTAGAAGACAGTTTTAAATAGCTTCGAATCATTGTATGTTTGGGCAGTACTGTAACCATGAGTGCTTACATCCCCTTGAGATGAACCAACCTTGTAAATATTTAGTGAGATTTCAAAATTACATGATAGGGTCTGGAAATCAACATGTAATGTTGACATTTTGTGAATAAATACCTGTTTTCCAAAACAAGGGATGGTAACAGGTATACAGGTAGCTGTAGCTAGCCTATATTTTTCAGATGCAGATTTCTGACAATCACTGTTATGAAATTGATACCATTACGTTTAGTTAAAATAAACTTCTGTTTAGGTAAGTATGTTCTTATTCCTCTGCCATGCATCAAATGGATCAGATTTCCTTTACCGGTTTGTAGATATCAGATTGGCTCCTGTGCTAGGTTTGAGATCTGTGACACACAACTTTCCTTCTGAACCTCCCTGCATGTTGTGTTGATAGTTGAAGGGGAGAATGAATGATGTAGACAGCTGATTCACCACTACACCAAGCAGATAGAGTGGTATTTAACAGCTAAACATAGCAGCGCTGAGAAGTTTGTGACAAGTGGGCGGTGTCTTACTGCCCACAATCCGTGGTCACCAGCCCTAGAGTACGTGCTTGGAGTGCTCGAGGATGCAGGTTGAACACAGTTGCATTGTGGGTGCTGTTTATTTAGGATTAGAAGTTTTAAAGTTGATTAATGTGCCACTTGAATATTGGTGATGGGTGATGGGTATGATGAATAGACAGGCTTTTATACAAAGCTGTTGTAATAAGATGATATACTCAGAAAGAATGGAAAATAGTTTTCTATGTGATACGGAATAGACGTATTATTAATCTGTAGGCTCTGGCATGTAATCAGCATGGACTGAAATGACCGATTTTCACCACCAGATGGAAACAGCTATTCTTTGAATGTTTGTCAAAATTCAGATCATTTTGGATTACGGGAGATCAAATGAGACTACGGTAGCGAGTTTATCATACATGATACAATCTCCTATTTATACACTTTATTGTTTGCTGTCAGAATGCATAATAATCCTTTATACCGAGCCCAGTAAGGACTGTTACATTATAGCCCACATCTCAACTCAGTCAGGACTGTTATACAGACGACATCCCATGGAGCTTCAGACCTACTGCCTCCTGGCCCATTTACTGGAACTTGCTCGTACACAATGATAACATTGAGATATTTAATATTTATGGTGCATCCTACAGTACTTATGTCAGGACAGGTGTCATGTTGACATGTTGCACAGTAGTCTAACTACAGAATTAATGAGCCTGCAGTTCCAGAAGTCTAATGAGGCTCCAGAAATTATGTGAGTCTCTGTTCTCAATCTCAGTCATGTGTGCACCAGCAATTCTCCTTTGCAGGCTCTCTGGTGAGGGCAAACTAAAGCAATGAAAACATTTCACACCAAATGAAGCTCGCCATTGTGAAACCCAGCCACTTCTCTGAACTTTCTCCCATAATTGGCAAAATGGCAAGCTCTCCCGCCTCCCTTGTGTGACCATGTTGTCTGCACATTATATAGTGCATGCCCAGCTTTCTGCAGACTGCTGACAGCACTGGCCTCAGAGTGCCTAATTTTTAGGCCAAGTGTCTCCTTTCTTTGTCTGAATGCCTTCACTCACGAAAAGCCCCTCTGTAGTCGGAGAGACAGCCTCCGGCTTAGGAATCGCCTTTTTCAGTGGAAGCGAACCAACTGTAATGTCTTTTTCACAGTCTTCATTTCATTACTGGTGTAGCTGATGGAGCAGAAGCACGTAGAGATGGGCTATAGCTGGGGGACATGCTCCAGGTGTCTTCAAAAAGGGCAGTGTAGTGCAACAGAATACATGTAAGTTGTGAGAAAGCTATAACTAAAGCCCAATTTATACTTAGGTCGCAGACACTTTTGAAAAGGTCGCCGACAGAAATGACGTCTCGGTCGACACTTTTAACCGTCGCTTAGAAGTGTCGCCTACCAGGAGAAATTTCTACTGGCGCGGATGTCGTCACATAGTGAAAAATTAAAATGGTCAGTTTTTCCGATTGATCACCTAGGCTACAAAGCGTTAACAACGTAACAATAGCTATGAATGTAACGGTAAAATGATTCTGTTTACGTCACGCCAACCTTGAGCACAGGCGACTGTTTTCCGAAGTATAAATACAGCAGCCTGAGCGACACTTTTTTTTTCCGTCTGCGACCATTTCAAAAGTGTTCGCGACCGAAGTATAAATTAAGCTTACGTGTGCAACTTAAGTTGTTCTGGAAAGAGTCCAGCAAGTAGGCTACCTGCTCCACCATACACATGCTATTCCATACAAGACAGCTAGCCTTAGTAACCAAATTGGCTAGCTAGCTAGCCATCAACAACTTTAGTCTAATAATGGAAAAATTTTAGCTACTGTGCGATGTCACTGGCTGAATGACAATGAAGGAATTGGAGGATATATCTGTGTAGCAACCAAAGACTAATATAGGTCAATGTCTTTCTTTGAGTAGGTAGT
Source organism: Osmerus mordax (assembly GCF_038355195.1). Taxonomy (NCBI): domain Eukaryota; kingdom Metazoa; phylum Chordata; class Actinopteri; order Osmeriformes; family Osmeridae; genus Osmerus; species Osmerus mordax. Next base: position 5,019,672 of record NC_090072.1, on the reverse strand, counting down.
ATTCTTTAGTTCCCTGGTATGAAGATTTTTTTTTTTACATTTTGGCCTGCTCTCCCAGTGTTCACCATGTCCCACCAGAGCTCTTGTCTGGTGCGTTGAGCTTCTTCACTTCACACTTCCTAGCATCCGTGGCCGAGGCGCACCCTGGTAAGTAAGCCGTGCTGTGCAAGCGCGTCCTCTCCAAAGGGTGGTAATTGTTTCAGTATTGACGGCGGTTTTCTCTTCTCTTTCTTCTTGTGCATGTTCCCGTCCCCTGGGATCTGCATTCCAATCGGGGCCTGTTGTTTAATGGGACCTTTTAATAAAGGCGTGCGTAGTCAGCAGCAAGCTAGCAGTGCTTTGCTCTCTCCTTGTCTCCTCACATCCCCCACCTCCCTGCCTCCAGCCAACACCCCCTTGAAGTTACGCTTCAAAAACCTTGGCAGTGAAATACACTGGGGAGAAGCAAACAACATACAATATGGATGTGCGGTGCGCAGTTTTGTTATCCTAAAGGAAGGTTAGAAAATGTTCCTTGTTGTCAACTCCAAGGGGTCTTTGGAAGGTCCCACGGTTGGACTTGGTGATTTCGTAAAGATGGTCAGACATACTTAACCGTACACAGCGGCAGTGGCGGAATACACACGTAGTCTCAAACGTGCAAGACCCACTGCGGACATATCAAGCATCACAGTCAGTGCTTCTGTGATGGAAGTGGGTCAAGTAGGGACTGAATCCCCCCCCTCCCCCCCAACCCCACAGGAAACACTCTGATTCCAACGCCTTGAACGTCAGCGCGTTGTCAATCGAGTCAGTCACACGCGGCGCCCTCACGGACAGCTCCTACGAGGTCATTAATAAGTGGCAGTTTGGGATGGAGCCCTCTGTGTGGTTTGGCGCCGGGAGGTGCATGTAGTGTATGGGCCGTGTAATCACCGAGTGCAAGGTAAAGCTAAGCAGATTCCCAGCTCCAGCGAGCCTCCTGAGCCAGCTGCTTCTGGTTAGCCAGAGAGCCAGTGCTGCCGGCCGTCGCGGTCACAAAGTTAGGGCCCAAGATGTGTGATGGAGTCAGGGACCGCAGTGGGGGGTGTCCCTGGTCTGGAGTTTATGGTGGCTGCCCCTTGTTTGGTGTGTGATATGCGTGTGTGCGTGTGTGCGTGTGTGTGCGCGCGTGTCTGTGGGATAGAGTTTAGAGAGTGAGACTGAGAGGAAGAATGCTTTTTGATGCACATCTTCAAAGGGCAAATTTTTTTGGGGCATGGTACAGAGTAACCTCATCCTAACCTTTCGACAAAGCTATTTCAACAGTGGAAAAAAACCGGACCTGAGTGCGTGTAGCGACCACGAGTTTGAAAGAGCGGCACGCTTCTTCATTTCTCCGGCGACAACATTGGTGCGTCCCCTCGGGTTAACAAGGAGAGAAAAGCCAACAGAGTGCTTTATGAGCAACGCCAGGCTCGGCTGAGGGAGCCAAGAAGGAGACCGTAGGACAAATGGGGTGGGGGGTGGGGGGATGTCATGGTGGGGGAGGAGGGGGGCTTTCCTCGCTTGGACAGATTTTGGCAACCCTCCTGGGACGTCAATCCCAATTCTGGAATAAAGTTTGAGAACAGGAGATATTTGAGATCTGGCCCCGGCTGTTTCCACGGTTACTGCCCCGAGACGCACGCAGGGGTTTCCATGACCACAAAACCGAACACACACCCCCATTTTGAATTAAGAAGTAGGCCCCCTCCTCCAATAGGCCCCGGTGTTTTAGACGTGATGTTGCTTCATAGTAGTCGTCCAGTTTGAGCTTTGTGGAGCTGTTGTTTCTCTTGCCTTTCCTGGTTTGCATATATGTCCGTGCTTTTCGTGAGCAACCTTGGAATACGAAGTCTTAACCACGCACATATTGTAACGTGGCTATATTTAAGATGCCTTCAGGCTCTATAGGGAAAGCTCTTAGTCAGTGAAGGTCAGTGGAGTGCCATTGAACGGTTTCTTTACACAGCACTGTACAATGTGTTGCATTTAAACAGAGCTGACAGAGCTTGTGCATTTTCTGCAGCAGTATGCGTGTGTGTATCTTCCTAGCTAAAATACACTCAGTATATCTCAGTGTCCAGCACTTGTCTTCTTGTCGACACAAAGTGCCCTCTCACCCCCCCCCCCCAATCCTTCTCCTTTAACCCCCTCGGCCTCAACCCCCCCAGGGGGTAACGTCACTGTCTTTCCCCCGCTAAGCTCCTCTTCCCAGGGCCTCTCTGCCTGAGATGAGTGGGTGGGTGGGTGGGTGATGGATCCATCTCAAAGAAAGGCTCACACACACATTCTGGCCACATCTGCTGTGTGCGGTGCAGTGACACCAGGGCCTGTCATCCCACCAAAGTCTCTCTATTCCTCCGACTTCCCCAAGCTAACCCCGCACACACAGTCAAACACAGTCATCCCCAACCCCACAAAGACAGCTTAGAAGACTGTTTTAGCATACATGAGGGGGATTCAAATGAGGAGGGCTTGTTTGAGCAGAATGACCATACATACTTTTTTTCATGCGGTAAAGGTTCCCTCCACTCATTAAAGGTGTTTCTTATCTAATTCAGGCACTCTGCCCCTTAAGTATGTAATCATTGGCTGACCAAATAGGGCCTCATTAGCACCGATTTAATATGTCTCCCCTGTTTGCCTGAATGGAATTGAATTATTTATTTGGCATATTAATGACCTGTGTTTAAACCCGTATCAGCCAGCAGAGCTGCAGTAAATCAGTTTTCTCTGAAGATCAGTGTGTGTGTGTGGGTTTGTTGCTGCTCCTCAAGCCACACGGCCACGACTCCGTCAACAAGAAACAAATGCAAAACGCGTTCAGTGTGTAGACCCCTCTTCCTCCCCGTCCCAGAGGCCTCCTGAAAAGCTATTTAGATTTCCCCATCGTTACGCACACACAAGCCGTTTTCCAGAGTCTGTCATCAATTTTGGTAGCATGATTGAGTGAGCGAGCCTGAGGAGGATACCAGCATGTTCCCTAACAGGCAATAAGGACCAGCTTCCCCCCCCCCCCCCCTCCCCCCGGGCCTTCCTTCTACCCGAGCACCAGCCTGTGGCCTAGCACCCCCGGGCTCTGCAGCTTCACAGTCACAGACGCGAAGGGGGCACAGATGCTGCCGTTCTGCACTCTCTCAACATAATGGAAACAGTCACTACAAATAAAACGACAGACTGCAGTGAGCCTTAAAATAACCAAATAAAAGATGTGCGTAAGGTCTGTGGTAGGACTCGAGACTCCAGCCAGTGCATCGGACACCCAAGCTCCAGTCAAAACGTTCTAAGGGAACCAAGACTGCAACTTTGGAAAGAAGGAAAATGAGAAACTTGCTCATGAGATGCATAGATACATTTACATTTAGTCATTTAGCAGACGCTCTTATCCAGAGCGACTTACAGTAAGTACAGGGACATTCCTCCGAGGCAAGTAGGGTGAAGTGCCTTGCCCAAGGACACAACGTCATTTGTCACAACCAGGAATCAAACCGGCAACCTTCTGATTAATAGCCCAAGTCCCTAACCGCTCAGCCATCTGACTCCCCTCCTATATACACAACATAATGGACATAAGTATAGTATAGATATACAGGACGGGTGTTTCTTAGCCCATGCAATCTAAAGCTTAGCTCCCGGCTCAAGTCGAAAAGAGCTCATTCAGCTACTGTACTCTTCCAAAACGGTTCCCATCTCCTGCTTGTGGGGAGAGAGAGAGCCCCTCCCCTGGTAGCTGATCTGGAAGTGCTGATGAATCCTGGTGACAGATCTGAATAGGGTACGTAGAACAAGACGCCCAAATAGTATGACTAAATGACTAGACGGGTTTTTGAGCATTACAAAGCAAACATTTCAAAGATGTGAAAGCATAGTCTCACCAGTAAAGTGTTGCAGTTACGAACAAGGCCTTTTTTTAGGCGGCCCCTTTGGTGAGTTCCCTTTTTAAACGCTAGCAGGTTAAAGTTTAAAAAGCCTTCAGACACATCCAGCGACAGCAAGACATGTGCGGCCCTTCAGAGTAGAATGAGTCCAGTTCTGAACCTGCTCGCTCCCAGCCTCCCCTGGGGCAACCCACAGGATGGTCTCTAGTGGAACGCTCCGTGAATGAGACCACTTGCCTTTTCCTATCCATCGACCACACACCATCACACACCATCATGTTTGTCAGTGAAAAGGAGCCTCTCTGATCTCTTGTCTCTCTCTCTCGTCTCATGCACACGCACTCTTCTGTTCCTGGTTTATGCCATGTGGAAAAAACGTCCAGGACAACGTCCCTTGACTAAGCTGGGATCACAGTTATGTAAGTCGTTTGAAATTCATGTTCACTTAAACATGGATAACGTTTGTGAATAGTAGGTTTTGCGTTTTAGGTATGAATCTCATTCCCAAGACTGCAAACTTGGGATCTTAAAACTCAATGGAATATTATATAACAAACTTGACATGCTCGTGACTAGGATCTGGTTGAGGGGAGGGTCACCAGTGACTAGGATCTGATTGAGGGGAGGGTCACCAGCTGTGTAAGCCACAGCTAAGACTAGGGAAAGCCACATGTTGGGCATGGCTACCTTGGCATTGAATCTAATTGGATACACACTGAGCAAGCTGCTCAATTTAGATTTTTGACAACTTCTTAAATGTTGTTGATGCTCCATATGGCGGTCCCTGTTAAATTATTTCATCAAATTTGGATAGAGGCAGGTTCTGACCACCTGGTCTCCTATCACCCTGTTATTACCCCCTGGTGTCTTACCTAGTGGCTCACCCATGTTTAATGTTCTGTTAAGGGGGAATTCATATGGTGTAAGTCATGGGTGTTGGTGTAGAACTTTGCCACTCAGGAATAATGAGCCAACAGTCAACAAGAATCATGAGCTAGCAGATCAACAAACAGATGGAAAGATTGGAGCCGAAATGTGAGAGAAGCAATGCAAAAAGAGCTGTGTGTGTGTGCGTGTGAAAGATTTATGCTTTTAGAAGCCATAATTCGTGTGGGCAGTTGTTGCCTGTGGGCCAGGGTTGGGTGGGGACATAGCAAGGGCAGCTTTATTTGAGTTGATCTGCTCTTTGACACACTATAACTGTCATCATGGCTGGAAGCGATCACAGTAAACTAGCCAGGCATATCAAAGGAAGCAGGCTGATGAGACTGACAGTTGTATAGCTAGGAAAGAGGCAGAGCCTCCCTCTCTCCCATCCATATCTTCTTTGCCAAGAAGATATGGATGTGTGCTGAAGCCCGCTGTAGGGTTATGAGTCAGACTCCAAGGTTATCTCCCTGCCATGAGTCTTTCCATCTCATGGGAAGAAAATGACATTATTTCTCTCCAGATAGGATCAGTGTCAGAGTGTGACATATTCAAGGTGTTTGAGTTATTGCCTTTTCTTTGGAGTGTTAAACAGGCAGGGTGTGTAGAAGGGCTCCGTCACAGGGCCCTTGACCTTGAACATAAACACCATCTCACCTAACTGAAACTAGAAAAACGACTATCGAGTACAAAAACTATTCGATAATCCTAGGCCTGCAAATATAGAGAACTAAGTGACTTTCAACGACGATTTGCAGCAGTTCAGTTGAGACCAAGTTGGTCATTTCAAACAGTCCTTTGTGTTCTCTCTGTGTTAGGAGGGAAATGGTTAAAAGTAAGTGCCTAGAAGGGTTGGATGTGTGCCTGATCTGGTCATGCACAGCTCCAAACAGCTGAAGTAAATGTCATTGTCTGACTGTCCTATGGACTTGGATTTCCTCTTAGGCGCAGGTGGCTATGAATGTACAGCTGAACTGTAACCTGGAAGGCAGGTTATTCACTCACTGCAACATCCACTGTAGTCTCACAGGATGTAGAATTACCATGAGAGTGCTGTTGGAGGCAGGGCCCAGAGGCTGAGGTGCTTTTGGAGGCAGGGCCCAGAGGCTGAGGTGCTGTTGGAGGCAGGGCCCAGAGGCTGATGTGTTGTTGGAGGCAGGGCCCAGAGGATGAGGTGTTGTTGGAGGCAGGGCCCAAGGGCTGAGGTGCTGTTGGAGGCAGGGCCCAGAGGATGAGGTGCTGTTGGAGGCAGGGCCCAAGGGCTGAGGTGCTGTTGGACGCAGGGCCCAGAGGCTGATGTGTTGTTGGAGGCAGGGCCCAGAGGATGAGGTGTTGTTGGAGGCAGGGCCCAGAGGATGAGGTGTTGTTGGAGGCAGGGCCCAGAGGATGAGGTGTTGTTGGAGGCAGGGCCCAGAGGATGAGGTGTTGTTGGAGGCAGGGCCCAGAGGATGAGGTGTTGTTGGAGGCAGGGCCCAGAGGATGAGGTGTTGTTGGAGGCAGGGCCCAGAGGCTGACAGGGGTAAGAGGCCTCCTGGACACCCTTTGGAACATTTCAGTAAATCATTAGGTTCTGCTTTTGTCAAGGTTTGCTGCAGGCATCACACTACACAATTACAGCAAAACACTTCATGTGATGAAGATTCATCTCACTTAGTGAAAACAGTTTCACTTCAAAGACATTGAGAGACCTTGAAAGCACAGACAACACAAGTAAGTGAGAGTGATTCTGGGTTCTTGCGGTTTGCTCCGCACCACAGATCATAATGTGTACACCCTGGCTGCTTTAACAGCACAGAGAGAGAAAGCTGGGACACTTGACTGAGGCTGTAAGTACATGAAGAGATGACTTGAGACTTGACTGGGGCTGTGAGTATATGAAGAGATGACCTGAGACTTGAATGAGCCTGTAAGTATATGAAGAGATGACCTGAGACTTGAATGAGCCTGTAAGTATATGAAGAGATGGCCTGAGACTTGAATGAGGCTATAAGTTTATGGAGAGATGACTTGAGAACACAGGAGGGCATGTCACTTTAAAGAGGGTGATATAGTCATAGAGGTAGTTTAACACCCCTCCCGTAATAGGGAGCTGCCACACTGCACGCCTCTCTACTGATCTCACATTAGCGCTCGCGTGCCAAAGTCAACACAAGAGGAAGTGGAGAAACAACTTTGCCATTCTCATGGAGACCACTAAAGACACACAGGAGCCGGTGTGGAAAATATCACTTAGTTTTTTTATGACGATACCTGAAATGAAACACAAAGCCTTAAAACGTTTACCGAAATGAAATTTAAGAGCCATAAGCAAGGCACTGTTTACCTTCTCTTGATAAAAAAAATGGGGTCACAATTTGCCCCTTTTCCCTGACCAACCGTGTTTAATTGCCATGCGCTAAAGAGCTTCCCATGTGCACACAAACCAGTCAAGTCTGGCGCGGCCTCATAATTGTTCACTTAACTCGCGTCATTGTGTTACTGTCTGCACTCTGGCTGCCAAGACTGTTCTTCCTCTGGCACATTTGAGATCAGACGTCCCCCCCACTCTCTTCTGCATTTCTCTGCTCTGATGGTAAAGAATTAGCTGAGGCGTTCTGTTTTAGAGGGGGGGGGGGGGTTAGACCCCCCTCCTCCCCCCTCCCCGTCCTCGGCCACATGAAAGAGTATGTCGTCTAGTGGCCCCCCGCTCCCTCCCTCCTTTCCCTCCATCCCTTTCTCTGGCTGCGCTCTCTAGTCACGCTGAAAGTAACGCAGGGCAACACGCTTTTGGAGATACGTGGTTGTTGACTGTGTTTCCTGAACGGGCGAGACAAAGAAAGCTGCCAAAATAAACACCAGACCACGTAAAGCGTGAAGGGGAACTGGAGGGAAAACGGCTTTAACGTCCAAGTGGAGCAGTCTAAATGTGCGTCGTCGATAGGGTCCCCCAGAGAGGAGTCAGGTCACTCTTGCCTCCTATCACAGGCCTACATTTGTTTTTTTCTTCTTCTATTGCAGAAATGAGGAGGCAAACAGGATTGAGAACTGCAGTCTCTCTGGAGGAGTTTCAAAAGGAGTCTTGGGACACTAAAATGTGTAATAAATTCTAGAAGTGTCTCCGGAGCTTGACATCTGAACTCCCTCGGAGTGAGAGAGATGATTGTGCCGTGGCGGTCTGCCGAGCTTTGTCGTGATTAAAGGACCGTACTGTCCTATCTGGCCGTGACAGATATCAAAGGAGTGAAAGGTCCCATCAAAGGACTTCCTGTGTAGGTGTCCTTCGGGTGACGTGACTAACAAAAGAGTATCTGTGTGTCATGACAGGGCACACACCACAGTGCAGAGATTGTGTGATGGTTCACTCTTTAAACTACATCTAGTGCTTGCAGCTTACAGAGAGGGAGAGAGCCAGCGTAAGCACAGGGGTGGTCAACTGGAATCTGGTCTGCCCTGCCCTGCACAGCTCAGTTTATACAAATATGTGTCTGGTGGCTGGTTGGGAAGGATGGGGGGGGGAGGGAGGGTTGTTAAGACTCAAACTCCTGCCAGACAGTTGATTGGCGTGTCGCCCACCCCCCATAGACTATAGCACCCCTCCCCTCCCCTTCAACTGTCTTCCAAAGGTCTCTTGAGATAAAACAGAGAGCAGAGTGTGTGTGTGCGTGCGTGCGTGTGCATCTCTCGGCCGCCCCCGTGTTGACATTTCCAGGCGGAATGAGGCGGCCGGCCTCCGCAGGTGTGGGGAGGCCGGGGAGGTCTGGAAGAGAGCGTCATCCTGGAGAACATCAACATTGACTCTTCATATCAAAGCTCTCCCTGTTTCCTATCACACACTGGAGGATGCTTGTCTCCGGGCCTCAGGGACGTGTTTGCGGCGGTTGGTGTCCGACGGCCTCCTGCCTCGTCTCCCCTTTGAGAGCGCGTGGAAAAACACTTAGGGCTTTGCCTGTGAATACGAGATGTCGGGGTTTCCATCCAGGGTCTCTCTCTCTCTCTCTCTCTCTCATGTGGCCTGCCAGCCCCTGTGATCGTCTGCCCCCCACAAAAGTGTCTTCACGCGAGCATCCTGATTCATGGGATCTGGACTGCCTCACATACTCTCTACAGAGTAGAGGGTTAGGGTGAGAGGGGGGGGGGGGAGTCTACACCGATCTGACGGTGGTTCTTTTTCAAGTATATTTCATGAGGTACAGTTTTGACTGACTGAAGCGATCAAGCCACTCAAAAGGCAAAGACAAATCAAAGAAAATTCTGTTTATTGACGGAAGTTCAAGCAATAGAAAGGCTTTGTTTCTTAGAACGAATCATAAATACTGAAGTGACATCATTCAAATGTGTCAGGAGTAGATGGAGGAAAATGACTATCGCTATCGGAGGGCACAGCAAAAAGGCCAATCAAATATTGTAATGATAATGAACAGATTTATGCCTCGTCATCTTTCAGTTACCTTCTACATCACCAGCTCTAGGACCATGCGGCCAAGAAGTCCGCTTCAGTAGGGCACTTCTGGCTCCGTCACTGTTTTAGTGTCCTTTTATAGCCTCCTTCCTTCCTCCTCACACTCTGCCGTCTGCTGAGAGCACGCACGCCGGGGAGCGAGGAAGTCAGCATGCTTCATTAAGCCAATGTGGCCCACCACCCATGTCACTGAGCACAACAGAGCCTCTGTTTCACCAAAAATGACACTTAAAAATAATACCAAGCCAGAGAGCTTGTCTGGAGAGGCTGGTGGGTTACAAGACTTCCAGCTGTGGTTCACATCCATTTGCTTTCCGGTTAAGAACTCCTTCTATAAACTGTGGGAAGAGATGGTCCTGGTCAATGAAATATGCCACCCGGGCATAAAAGGAAAGAGAGATGGTAAACTTGAATCTCTAGTCCAAGTAACTCCACAGTGTTGTAGAACAGTGTGAATGATATGTCCCTGACACGGCTGCCAAACTGACGTTTCTGACATGCAGTCTGATTGAACAATACTGAGAAGGAATCGAAACAGTAACGCTGAAGAGGATCAGAAACACAAGGTTGATTACATAAAAGAACGAGACGTATTCAAGATATTCCGTTCTCTGGCGTAATACTTCTATCTTGGTCATGGGGCTGTTCAGTGCGCCAGTCATCTAAGCATCCAAAGCTTTTAACGGCTCGTAAGTCAATTAGCCCAAACGAGTTTCTCCCCTTCAATTTGGTCATCGGATAAACAAATGTTCCCTAGAATACTTCAGGCCCTCTGAAGGACATGACAACATTTAGCTATCATTTGATGGAGGATTAACATGGCACTTGTGTGATTCGGCTGGGAAGCAGCCAAGATGGTGGATTATCACCTTCTCTGCAGACGGAGAGGAATGACCAGCAGGCCTACAGTCTTTGAAGACTGGCTCGAAGTCGAGCTGAGAAGAGGTCCATGTTAGTCACCTCCTGTGAAACAGCCCAAAAGTAATGCTAGTTAGCTGTTGCTTAAAGTGGAATTACTGGTGTAACTGAGTATTTAGCCATATTAATCTAGTTAGTCATTCACTTGGGAAAGTAGTCTCAAGTCAATTGTTATCCTTATCCAAACTCCTACACACACACACACACGCACACACACCATCCCACAATGGGGCTGAACACTTCGGGGAGTAACCTGAGGTGTGGACACATATGGTTCGTCTTTTTAATACAGCACCAAGACTACGTTCTGCCTGAGGCCTGCTGGCCGAGGAGATGGTGGAGGCCATAGTGAATCCCCGGGGACGGGTGAGCGTCTGCTCCCTGTGTAGGGTGGCTGTGCTGGGGATTACAGAAGGCGAGGGACTGGGGGGCTCCGCCGCAAGGCCTGCCCGGCTGCCGGTGTTTCTACTTTGCCACTGAAACAAAAACCAGATGACAGGAATAGAAGAGGAGGCTGAAAGGCAAACCTCCATTGTTGTGAGCCTGCGTACAGCCCTCGGGGGGTGTAAATGAAACAAGGCGTACATGTTGTCCCGCTGGCGTGTCCCTCGCGTTAAAAACAGTGTTGCTCTTTGTTAACTTCATTTTGAGTTCTGTTTTGTTTGCTCAGCTAATGTATCCCCTCAATTTGCAAAGGCTATAGGATGACTTAGGCAAACTGTGTTTCATTCATTCAGGTTATAAACTGTACGATGGCACGAATACAAGCTCACTTATTAATGGCTCCTCAAGCAATAAGGTCACAGAGACACTTGAAACAACAGAAACCAAACATCGGACACTCCTCACCTAGCAGCTGCACAGTGGCCTCTGGCTATAGGTGGCTTTGGGAGAGCCTGACAGGTTCAATTAGGACCTCAAGGCCATCTCACTTTCTGCTCAGGCTAAAGTAGCCGCCTTAATCCACTTGGATAATGTCTTGTTTTCCTTTAGGATATTCAAGATGGTTCTAATGCTACATTTCTTTTGCCGCCCCAAAGCCGAGATCCTAAGCCTCACATCCCTGGAGAATTGCCTCCTTTGGCTTTAGGCTACTATTGTGGTGTTTTCTTCCACAGAGTTAAAAACCTTCGAGCCATTAATATCCAGGCTTGTTGGATAGGCCTGTTAGTTCTGGCAGCTATCTGCTGGAAGTTCCATCGGAGCACAGAAGACATCTCATCATTCCCCTGGATGATCCCATCTGCGATGCGTCCAGGAGGATTTTCTTAGATTGCACGTTAGTTTAACCGTCACTGACCAACTATGTGGGTCGTGCCCGTTCAGTCAGGATGAGGTCAGCGTGTGTCCTGACTGCGCGGTAAAACATGTCAGACTCCTAATCCTGACCCAGACCGACCATGTCAACACAATGGAATGGGCTTGACCTCTGTGTTTGGACTTGTAATTCCGGTTCACTCAGAAGACGATAAAGCGCTGAGTAAGGTTTCCCCCGTTTTAGCTTGTGTGCTCCCTACCGGGAGATGTTAAATAGTTTCTTATTCGAGACTTCTGGTGGTGTGAAGGTCAGAGTCGACCTCTGAATGAGCTTCAGGTTGGACACGGCAAAGGTCAGTGTGTTTTGTGATAGAGAGAATATTGCTGTTTACTAACTGGGCCAGGGTTCAGCAGGCCAAGCAGATGGACTGTCTCAGAGCTGTTTGACACAGGGGATGTGAGAGACAACCGGCTCAGCATAGCAGAGGAGGCTTCCCTGACCCATCATCAATCAGCACCTTCCTGTGTTGGGAAGGCAGCTGGTAGGTGGCACAGATACCAAAGCAGTGCTTTACTGACAACCCAGAGAGAAGCTGGGGAAGGTTGACCTGTTTTTTATGGTCTGGTGCCCTCCGAATGGACCAGACCTTTGATCTGGGATCCGGTGTGACAGTAGCCAGGCTGGCAGCAGAAAAACATTGTTCGAGACAGGAAGAAAAAGTCCCAGTATGAGATTGTTGGCCGTTTGTCATCCTTGAGAGTAGATAGAAAAATTAGAATGATTTAAGGGGATTGAATGATTGTGTTTAAATGTAGGCCTACTTCATGACAAAGGCACATAATATTCAAATGGAGTGCCTTAGAGAAGGAGCTTTATCTTGCAAATACTTAATTAGTATAGATTTGTCCTGATTTTATAACCAGATAATGCTCAAACAATTTTGAAATAGATTCCCATTAAGATTACGCATTATGTACGATATGTACTTGTTCTTTTTGGATGGATTGCAAAGAAATAGAGGAAAAGTACAGAAGCCATTCTCATTTGAAAGAGACCAGAGTCAAAGTCACAGCATAGCAGATAAGGCCCAATGCCGGGGCCACAGTACGGGGGGGAATGTACACATAGCCGTCGGTCCAGTCTTTAAATCCCTCAGAGTATTGACGAGGTGTCAGCGTGAGCAGCGATACATCAACCCCCAGCTGGCCTGATCCTCCAACATAACCCCATGTCGAGAGACCCACACCGGGACTCTTCAAAGACAAAACAAGGTCATACGCTGGTTAGCTAATGTTACTTACTTTGTGGCTCCTCAGGTGTGGAATTTGTGTGGAATTCTGTGTGTCTGACTAAATGATGTTGAATATAACGTTGTAGTAGCGGTGTTATGAGCGGTACACACGTACACTCAATGACCTCCAAAGATCCTCTAGGTCTGTATCCTCGAGGTGCTTTGAAAGCAGAAGGGATCGAGATCCAAATGTTTTCATTTAGTAACTTCTACTTCTTCAAGCCTACATTTCCAAGAATCTCCAGACTCATCCAGAAGTGGGACATCAAGTCGTGACCTACACACAACCAACCAGCATCAAGATTCAAATCAACAAATGACTAAAAAAATACTGGCGCAAATGTTCTTTTTTCTGTGTGGTATAAACACGGCTTTATGAGAATCCCAAATGGTCTAGAACCACTTTGTGGACTGTGCGCCTTGAAAGTATGAGAGCTTTACAACTCTGCACCACACACACCCCCCCCCCCTTCATCCATCCCAGTGTACCAGCACCTCTGGGCCAGAACACACTACACCACCATAGGAGGGTGGGATGCCCGCTGCAGGGGTTCTGGGAAGCAGTTCTCAGAAGGAGAGCTTGTGGTGAAACGTTTCGTGTGGTAACGATCCTAAACCAGAATCAATACGTCCTTTGTTTGACGAAACACATGCTACAACTCCTCATTTTATAGACATGGAGTAGCGACCAACGACACAGACACACACACACACACCATGGCTGCTAAAATCCCCACGTTATATGATCCATGGTTGAATCTGTAGTCTTACAGCTGCTGGATGTGATTTGCTGGAGAGTAATTTGAGAGTTCCACAAACATGTAATTGCTCTTCTGTGGGCTGGCTTATCACCAGCCTACAACCTCGATGCTGACCGACCCAGGTTTTACATTACCAACACGGTGGGATCGACATTTGGTTGCACTAACCTTAAACATAGCTTATCACGCTGTCAGGATCCATAATTAACTGTGAGATCCTGTGGGATGTCCATAGGTCTGACTGGTTGTCAATTCTACTCTACAACACACACTTAATGCCATTTAGGGCATGCATATGCTGCACCCCACATAACGCCTATATTCGGGGATCTTCAAATTCCCGGATGCTATTATACTTAACCTTGTCCACAAACAGATGGACTCCCACTGCACCCCTGACTCAATTTTCTATAGATATCAAATATGTGCCCTTTTACTAAAGTTCTGAGGCACCTTGGAGTCTTGTTGGTTGGTCCACCATGATATCTTAATGATAGGTTCACGATCCATCTGGATAGGAAAACAGTTCACCACAATGTGGTCCAGTTTATCTCAGAAATCCCCCCCACACACACACACTGATATGCAGTCCTAGACACACTTTGGTGTTGGTCAAATGTGTCAAGCAAATGGCTGAGGCTTGTGTTCGCTATCAATGAAATGTTGGAGTAGCGTCTACAGGAAGGTACTTAGCTCGGTCTGAGTAGTAAGAGTAACTGATCTGACACCTGTTCCTCTCTTGGCTCACCCTAAAGTCCATGACAACTGGGCTCAGAAGCCTTGGGGTTGAGAGATCAGTCATGTCTGTCACTGCAGCTCAAATAGCTTCTGGTCACTTTGGTATGTTTATCCCCCTCATCCCCAGTCCAAGGACTTAGACCATGGCATTTTTAGTATTGTGATACGAACAGAAAACCTCACAAGTGTAAGACCTACACAAATGCAAAACATTTTTCCAATGTCTTCACACTCAGAGCTGGTTCATGTTGGGTCAGACAACACTCACTCATGACTTGTTTTGTCAGTAATGTCGTCGTCGTCCCGTCCCCCTGCCAGGGTGTGATAACCTCGGGGACACGTAGCGACACACGGTAGACTCGGTGGGCAGCTGGCCAACGCGGTACAGCGCCACAGGTCAGCAGCGCACGTCCCCTCGCGTCTTTTCGATGACCTCTCCGTGTACTGCGTGCACGAAGATAGGAATCACAGCCAAACCATGTCATTATGCCACTCCGGTCAGAGGGTCCCTGCAGTACTCCACCTCCAGACATAAGCACACGATAGAAAGGACGTGGTGCCTGGAGTCATTAGAGAGCCAGCCTGTGAACGTGGTGCATTCATCTCCAACGCAGGTAGAAGGTCAAACAGCATGGGGAAGTACGGAACGTAAATCCACCCGATTGAAAATCAAACATTCTCTTTCATGTACTACCGTCGGTGCGAGGGTTGCAGTTCACGCAGTAGGAGAGAGCGTCGATGTGCTGACGTGGCTCGTGGCCACTCTGGTGTGTGTGTGTGTTGGTGTGTGTGTGTTCTTACGTCCTCTGTGTTCTCCCTGCTCCACTCATCCTCTGTCTGAGGAAGCACGCAGGAGTCAACAAGGAGAGGATTGATTAACTTCATGATATGCCGACCTCGTGTAGCAGTAAATGATCCTCATTTCATGAATGCAATTCATTGGATAGATGAAGAAGGATAGTCAGAGTTGCTTGTTTAACTTTGAGTTCATTTCGGCTGGCCTGTCATTGTTCTTCATTAGACCCATAGGCACTCCCAGTCATATGGCAATGTGTCATCAAATGACATTGGCATTGCATGTGTGAAATACAGTTTCAATGTCATTTGGATTGTCGGTGTGCTGATGAGAGATTTAAAAATTACTTCGTGTGACTTCTGCACTGTGGCCAAATCAGTCTACTGGTAAATACAGCACTTAATTGTTGGTAGCTGTAGTTATGAATATTTATTATTTAGCTTGGAATCGACAAGCAAATCAGTACATTTATGTAAGTATACGAAAAAAAAATCTTAATTAAATCCACTTATTTGTGACTTACCATTCATGCAAATAGTCCTGCACATTCTCCCCACATAAGTAATCCAGTTCATTTAATGTAGTTAAATTCACTATTAACTCAGAGACAGACTGTAGACACGTTGACCTGCCAGCAACCCTGGCAACCCTTTCCCAACACAAGCAAAGCCCACCGTAAAATCCTCCTGACCATAATCCATGTTAAGGATCTCACATATTTTTGCAAGATATATTCATCCCCGTTCCAACTCTAAACACATTGCAAACAAGGTTAAACCGACGAGCCAATGAGCTTTCGACCTAGGGGTGTCCTCTACGTCATGATGACTGTGTTCTGAGGCTGGAGGTGTTAGCGGGGCCTGTCTGGTAAACACGGCATCTCCGGGTCAGGAGAGGGTTGTGCTCACACGCCGACAGGCCACTGTTGTGCTTGGATTAGCGACTCGTGAACCGACATTTTGCCCAGAAAGCGGCCACTGTCTGTCATTGCGGTGCACCTTGGGATACCCCCGCCATGTTGAACACACTCTCACACGGTGTCTTGTTGCCACGCGCCTGATTTGTATCCCAAACACACCACGGATCCAAACCCACCATCATCAAGACCTCCAGATTGTAAATCGTTCAGGAGACGGGGCACAGTTGTGTATCAATGGCACTGATCTGTCGGCGGCATCCCTGTTTACACGTCTGATAGACGGAGAAAGAAAGGGAGGGAGAAAAAACGAGAGAGCACACATGAGAGTAAGAGACCCAAAGCCTGACTCCACAGTGGGAGCATAAAATGATTTGCCTCGTAGCTCTTTGCTACCCTTGACTTTTATGTGGGGGCTGGAGCCTGAGCCAGACAGCTTAGCTTGAATCATCATTAACGATTGCATGCTAACCTGCCTTCTTTAATGAAATGCCAAGAAGACCCGCTTGCCAATTAGGAATAGACTGTGGGAATTCCTCTGGGGAATCCTATCTTTTCTATACAGTTGAACACTGGTGGAATGGTATGAGGTGTATCGGTTTGAAGCAGTTCTCTGACCGCCCTCACAGCCGTCAGTTAATGTGACTTTTTAATACTGTAACATATTTTAAATATGTTTTCAAAGTTTTTCAAATTGTGCAATGTCAAATGAGACTCATGACAAACATTATGAGCCGTAAGTCACCAGCACTGTATTTGATTGGATATGATTCACAAATGTATATTGTAGAATAATCAGAACATTTTATAATCAGCAGCACCCAACTTGAATAGTTTTCAAGTCAAATATTGAATGTATTATTTCCAACTATATTTTTTTAAACATTCCACACTTGTTTTTTTACAGTTTGCAATTTTTTTTTCTTTTGGCAGTCGGCACTGTCCAGCGAGCCAGTAGCCTCTTGCCAGTGTGGCGCTAGGTGGGTCTGTAAGGGTAGACGGATGCCATGAGGCAGCGCAGTCAGAACTTGGCCTGCTGCAGATGGAGCTTGAGTTACACCAGCTGCCCACCCACTTTTGCTGGCAAGTCAGAGTGTCCACAGTCTGATCTCTGCCAGCAGTGAGCTCAAACGTTCAGCCTTGAGGAGAGAGGACTGTGTCTATGACAAAACCTAACCCTCAGCCAGAGCAGAAGAGAGGCAGGACCTAAGTGTGCTGACTGTGTGGTTAGAAAAAAAACAGATCAAAGGTGTCCCACCCATTGTTGAACATGTCACATCAAATTGCTTGTGTGTGTGTGTGTGTGCGCAAGCGCTTAGAGAGCGTACCTCACAAAGTTTAGCATTTGACACATTTTCATAGATGAGATGTGCAAGTTCTTTACAGTTTTTCACAATTGTTAAAACACATTTCAGGAGACAGTCGCCCATTTTCTCAAACCTGTAAACACAAAACCAAATCTTCAAACTACATTTCCAAAACCTCTGACTTCTGGCAAAATCTAACACTTGGCCCTAAAACCATTTAACCTGTGCTCAAAATCAAACAATGCTTTCAGATCATAAACATGGCAAGTCAATATATAAACACGATGGAGCAATCTTTAGACACAACACAAAAAATTTACCCCACAGCATCTAGGGCATGTAGTTGCACGTCAAGAAAAATGTATTTATGTATACACAGTAAATGCATTTAGCAATAAAGAAAATATTACAGTAACCATCACAACTCATAGTAGTACTGTCAACAAAGAACGGGGTAAAAACCCTCTGGTGTTCTGGATCCAGCCTTGAAAACACTCCACACCTATGTCATCACAGGACAATTCCATTGCCTGTAGGAGATTTACCCTGGTATATGGGTTTCGGTCATAGACCTTCCACCGCCACGCAGAGAAAAACTCTTCAATTGGGTTGAGAAAAGGGCTGTATGGTGGAAGGCAAACATTTACAGTAAAGATTGCTGGTTGTTGTTGAACCTTTCTCATATACGGACGCCACGTTGAAAGTTGACATTGTCCCAAACCACCATTAGAAACAAGTGTGAACAACTTTGAGTCGTTGTGTTTTACAGATGACAACTGTATTGTAGTTGTGTTTACTGTTTGCCGCCTGTGTTTACCATTTTGAAGCACAAGTGCATCACAGTGCAAAATGTTTAGTGAATGAGAATGTGTTTATACTTCTGCCAAAAGCGTGTCTGATTTGACAAATGGGTTCAGAGAATGAGGTTTAGTGTTAAAACGACTCGGAAAAACTATAATGTGTCTATGCAGATAGATTCACCAGGCAACGAAACTCGTGCTCATTTCAATGATCAAGACCAGAGTTTCACGCTACTCAATCGACCCAGCATAGGTTCTCGGAAGAAAACACAAAACCTCTTTAGAGAATGCAGTCTAAACGGAAGATGTTGGACTGCTGGAACCTGAACCCTTAATGAGCCTTGAAGTTAGAGAAAAGCTCATAAAAAATGGTTGCTAACACACTTTGTTTTGGTTGCTGTGTGTGTGACATTGTACACACTCCCTTACATTTGATCTTTTTCTCACACACACCCACTGATTGTGTCCACTCTTGACAACCTCAACATCACCCACATCTTTGACTCTTCAATTGGGTTGAGAAAAGGGCTGTTTGGTGGAAGGCAAACATTTACAGTAAAGATTGCTGGTTGTTGTTGAACCTTTCTCATATACGGACACCACGTTGAAAGTTGACATTGTCCCACACCACCATTAGAAACAAGTGTGAACAATTTTGAGTCGTTGTGTTTTACAGATGACAACTGTATTGTAGTTGTGTTTACTGTTTGCCACCTGTGTTTACCATTTTGAAGCACAAGTGCATCACAATGCAAAATGTTTAGTGAATGACAATGTGTTTAGAGTTCTGCCAAAAGCGTGTCTGATTTGACAAATGGGTTTAGGCCGCCGAACATTTGATTCAGAGGATGGGGTTTAGAGTTTTAGCAATTCGGAAAAACTAATGTATCTATGCAGATGGATTCACCAGGCAATGAAACTCGTGCTCATTTCAATGATCTTGACCGGAGCTTCACGCTACTCAATCGACCCAGCATA
The DNA here is from genome assembly GCF_038355195.1 of Osmerus mordax. Lineage (NCBI taxonomy): Eukaryota > Metazoa > Chordata > Actinopteri > Osmeriformes > Osmeridae > Osmerus > Osmerus mordax. The sequence continues at coordinate 5,000,663 of NC_090072.1, read as the reverse complement.
GGTTCTAGGAAGAAAACACAAAACCTCTTTAGAGAATGCAGTCTAAACGGAAGATGTTGGACTGCTGGAATCTGAACCCTTAATGAGCCTTGAAGTTAGAGAAAAGCTCATCAAAAATGATTGCTAACACTCTTGTTTGTTTTGGTTGCTGTGTGTGTGTGAGAGAGATTGTACACACTACATTTGATCTTTTTCTCACACACCCACTGATTGTGTCCACTCTTGGCAACCTCAACATCACCCACATCTTTGACTTTCCCAGCATCTAAATGACAGATTGTAATCAGGCCCATTGTCATGGGTGGAAAATGATGCTACTGTACGATGTTCTCTTTTGATGGACATTGCTGGGTTTTCTATGCGCTGTAGCGTAGCAACAGTAGAAAGCAGGATCCCCATTAGATGAAAGGCCAACTTTTTGTCAGCATCCAAAAGATCTCTTTGTGCTTGGAATACGTTTGATGGGGCCTTGTCATCTTCCTGGGAGCGCATGTTTGTAGCCTCACGGCTGGAAACCTTTTGTAGCCTGGGACTACGAACGCCAGCGCTTTTCTCTTCACAGCTATTTTCCTATGACATCCCAATCCGCTAAGTGAGGGAGTAAGCAATTATGAGGACCAGAATTGAGGGATAAGCATTTCTCCTTGTACATGTACTGTGATTGGAGCACCTGACTGGAGTGCTGTAAAGGTACCCGTTGCTGACGAGATTAAAATCCTGTCAGACACAGTACAGTCGTTGCTGCACCAGTTAAAATAGTAGCTGGCATTCAGCAGCCTGCCAAAATCTCTTAAACCATCGCTGGATTTGTATGCACTCCCCCCCCCCCACACACACAGTCACAGCCTCTGGCACCCAATGTGGCAAGAGGTAGAAAATCATGCAGATAGGTGTCTGTGCGCGTGTCTGTGTGTTGAAGCGCTGGAGCAGCTGGTAACCCGGCCCTCAGTCTACAGTTTAGATGTCTGGCGCTAGACCCAGAGTCAGGAATCCAACCGTTCATCCACCCTTAGAGTAAAGAGGATATTAACAGAGCCCAGGTCTTGACTGGTGTCCTGTGTCAAAGCCACGACACACACACACACACAACACAACTCTCTCTTAGGAAGCTACAGGATTTGGAAATGCAGCATGTGTTGTCATTCCTGATCACATCAGACCCAGTGATGGTTCGGAGTGAGAGAAAAGCATAGGTCTGCATTCGTTGGTAGATCCTACCTTAATGATGGCCTTGTCCTCTTACCTGACTGGGGCCCAGACAGAAGCAGGTGGCATTCGTTGGTAGATCCTACCTTAATGATGGCCTTGTCCTCTTACCTTACTGGGGCCCAGACAGAAGCAGGTGGCAGGTGAATGAGACGATCCAGACTCCTGAAGATTATGAAAGTTAAACCTGTGAGGTAATTGTGTAGAGTACAGACCTTCAGTGTAATGTGTAAATACATAGCTGGTTGTTGAATGTCACAGAATAAGAATATTAACATAAGATTTTCTTATGATTGCATTTATTCCATCTGTGAATATGCTCGGATCCTGCTCAAAGCCGTCACTTTTACAGGATATAGTACCAAGGCAATAGGCCAGCATTGACTGCTCAGGTCAGATTTACCACTGACTGTTGAAAAGAGTGAGCATAGCAGACTGCAATTTGAACTGGCTCATGACTGCTTTGATTAATGGAAAAGAAATGACCCCCTGTTTGACGGAACACACTTCGATGGCAGAATTGACTTGTCGCAGCACAGAAATTGTAATTAGCTCCTTTGGTCTCTCCAAATGACAAATGGTAAATGAAGCAATCAAGTGACGTCACATTGTTGGTTTTGACGCAAACATGCAATTTGATGCGGTCGCACGCAATTCATTCTTTCAGTGTGAACTCTCCTTTCCAAAGTGACACACAAAAACCCCTGCAACTTCATCCCGGCTCTACTTTCAACATCTCAGAACCCGTTTTTAATTTTTGTTTTAAACCAAACCAGTCAGCTCTTCTCGCTGCCCTCATTTTGAATGTATTTGAACTCTGCATCTGCCCACGCAGCACTCCCCCTCGCCTGACCCTCACCCCTGAACCAGCCCCATGCAAAGGGGACAGGAGGCCTGTCCTAGAATGCCTCAGACACAAAACAGGGAGCAGGTGCTTTGCTTGGCAGCCAGGCGCCAGAAAATTACAGCTCTGTTCTACAGCAATGAAGATGCCATCCGGCTGGCCATGATAACCTCCCCTTGTCTCGTCCCACTCTTTGCACATGTCCTCACATCTTTGTCAGATGAACGTGACACGCGCGCACACATTGAGCTCTCGCAGTTGATAAGTGCATCCTCATTTCTCATGCCTTCTTTGATTTATTGTGAGATCCCGTTTCACTGAGTTGTCCCCCTGAGGAACTATGCACCCTTCTTATACAGTCAAAAGAAGGACAATGACCCATGTCGGTTTGTAGGAGGTGCTCATGCCATATTTTGTCCAACAACAGACAACTCTTGTGAAAAACACACCTGTTCCTTACTCGGATATTACATTTACTGTTGTTTGCGCCGTCATGACACAACAGCCCAAAATAATTCTCTGCATGGTATTTTGATCATGCTGCCTGAAGGACACATGCAAGGTCAAGTGCCCACAGACATTTAACCCACAGCAGCACCCAGACACAAACCTACACACACACAAACACAGGAATAAACGCTGCACCTGTGCCAACCCAAAATGATCTGCAATTCTCAAAACACACACTTATCCGTTGCTTTGGGAACAAGATTTTGCCTCTCAATACTTACTGGAATGCACAACATGGTTGCATTTAATTTTGTTAAGTTTCTGATTACAGTTCAGACACACTTTGTTGCGGGGGGGGGGGTTATGAACACAGGGAAAAGACCGTAAAGGTTTCAGTGTAGACAATGTTCCCATCTGAAACTGTGAATTAGATTCAATTTAATTCTGCCTGTGGATAGCCAACATAATTCTCCATACTTATGTAATAACCACTACTGGCCCCAGAGCAGTCATTGCCATTTATGGCTTCGCTAATGATACCCATTTCACAGCCTGGTGGCAGGTTTAGTTCCTCTTACCTTAGGTGCCCCAGAGAGCTGCCTTACCTCTTTCACCCCTTTATTGGTGATTATTGGGTGTGGTTGCCTTTGGCAAGGCACCTATATTCTCTCTCGTAAATATTATTGATTATTATTATTATTGAAGGTGAAGATAATGGTAGCTGACGAGCTAGCCACAGTCACAAACATCCCTATGGTTTAGGCACCAAAGGCTTGGCTCTACTCCATTCTACTTTAATTGGGTGTGCTTAATTTATTTATCTATTAATATATCTTATATATTGTTTAACTCTTTAGTATTAGACTTCATTTAAAAAGTAGAGTGTATAAATAAGATCCGTATATGTTGATTGTATGCACCTTCCTGCCACAGTAAATTCTGTGTTTGTGTAAACTTACATGGCAATAAAAACAATTTAGGCAAAAGATAACGGTAGCTCACTAGCTAGCCACAGTCACTGTCACAGAGCGGCTGGGCTTGACTCGGATCGGCTCTGCTAAGCTGCTTGGCACGGCTCTGCCGAAAACAAATGAAGGTAGAGGGTGCTCTGACCTGCTAGTCATGGTTACAAATAGCAGCTTGGCTCGTCATTTGCAGCTCGGCAGTGGTGCTAAATGTGCAGGTAACAGTAGCTGACTAGCTCGGAACAGACACGGTCACAGTCATGTAGCGGCGCGGCTCGGCTCAGATCAGCTTCGCTGGGCTCGGCGGGTCGGCTCTGCGGCTATGAGTGAAGTTAACGGTAGCTCACTAGCTAGCCACAGTCGCCTCTGCTCTGCTTTAATTGGGTGTGCTTCCTTTTATATTTATATCTATTTGATATCTTACATATTGTTTAGCTCTTTAGTAGGCTATTAGGCTTTTAGTTATACATTCTACTTTTTTAATGAAGATCTGTATATGTTTATTGTATGCACTTTTCTGCCACAGTACATTCCATGTTTGTGTAAACTTACAATAATTAGGCATAATTTAGGCAAAAGATAACAGTAGCTAACTAGCGCAATTACCTACAGTAATAGGCTCGGCTATGCTATGCTCTACTCCACAAAGGTGAAGAAAAAGATGGTGGAGGAAGCTTTTGGAAAGACAAGTTGTCACACCACAGAGAGTTGCAGAGGATGCACAAGCTGTGGGTGTGTCAGGAGATGTATTTATTTAGGGCCTGCCAGGGAGGAAGCCTGGTGGTTTTGGGTATCAAGGACCTTGTTGAGGTGAGGAAATTCAGCAGCCCATCAAGGTTGTCATTGGCTGGGTGTGGCAAGTTTCTAAGAAGTGGCTGGACAGAAAGGGTCAAAATACAAGACAAGTACAGTGGGAGGCAAAGCACCTGGACAGAAGCCCTAACAGTAACAGAACATGATGATGCTCTCAAGAGATCTCTTCTTAGCAGCCCAGGATGGTGTAGCTTTTCGTGATACTACATTCAACAGATAAGTAGAATACACAGACAAATAATCTGGGCTTTTACTTTGTGGAGACAGAGTTCAAATCTTAACCCTTTCCAGACAGACCATTCAAATATGAGGACAAAACTGCAGTACCGATTTTGATGATTTTTTGCCATCATGAGCCATGTGCCATCAACATAGAATGATCCATTATCGCTATCACAGGTGGGTTTGTCTGTTTTTAGTTGGTCGACAGATTAGGTGTTTCAATGTGATCTAGAATGCTGCTGTGTTGATTTGCAAATGACAGCTCCACTTTCGCGGGTGCTCTTACATTTTACATGTAGCCTATTCGTTTAGCAGACGCTTTTATCCAAAGCGACTTCCAAGAGAGAGCTTTACAAAACGTGCATAGGTCAATGATCATAAACAATGAGATAGCCCCAAAAAACATTGCTGGAAGCCAAAACATGAGCATACATTGTGATAAGCAACCAAGTGCAAATTACCTTTTCTATTCGAATGATATCTCGCGCATTCCTATCCTTAGATGCAGTAGAATATACACCGAAGTGCGCGACGGCTTGTCAGTGTGCAGCCGCAATGAAAATGTATTCCTGTAAGAACTCTCGACATTTTTACGCAATGTTCCCATCAAAGAACAGGTTACAAATGTATCAAACTTAATACATTGATTAGTAAGAGTATGCATATGGAGAAAACTGGAAAACTAAAAACCTGGTGATTGATTGTGCGCAGGTGAATGAGCCCGTTGCCACACCCCGTCAATTCCCTATTTTACCTTACTGTTGAAACGCCCATATTTTGTCAGACTTCACAATAAAGGTATCAATTAATCATAAATGGCGAGTGCGACAAAAAAAACGGTGAAGAACATAAACTTTACAGAATGTGAAATGTATATCTTAATTAGTGAAATAGGAGGAGCATCGTGGTTGGTGGCCTTATATAAGTTATTTGAACGTCCATGGAGTAATTTTTCGATTAACAATTAAGAATGAATCAACCCGTTGTGCCCTTATCGGAACATCAAACTGTCATGCATGCACTTATTCTCTGCCTTTCGGTCACGCTGTGTCACCGTATTGCATCCATATAGGGCCTACCGTATTATAAAAGATGGACGTAGTCATCGCGACGTCACCGATTAGTTTGTGAAACCCCGTTTTGAAGCCCCATTTTTGCACTTCTTGGTCGCCATTTTGGGTTTTTGGAGCCAGAAGTGACCATATTTGGACGAGAGGGCGAAGTTCATCAAGCCATGCTGGCTAGATGTAGCATGGTCTTATCCACTACTCACAATAGTTCTGGCTCTTTTTTTGCACTGTGAACTGCTTCAACCATTCCCTCTTGCACTAAGGGAAATGAGAAGAGAACCCTGTTTCATTCTACACTTCACTCCTATTATTGTACATTTTTTTTAAGTGTAAATGAGCAGCAGCAAATGTATGCTTTTTAATCTATGCAATCTTCATAAATAACAAGTAGGCCTATGCATACTAATATACAGAAATATCAGTTCTAAAATCTAGTAGTCTACACCCATGAAAATTCTCTAAATGTTTGGATGTTTGATATTAGTTTAAACAGTAGGTTTGGAGGTGAAACAAGAGATCTGTGTTGCTCATAAGCCTGCTGTGCTGCTCTGTGTGCCCAGGTGATGATCCAGAATGTTGAAGACATGGGGAACTGTGGTCAAACAATGATAGCATTCTTAGAGTCTGATCAGGACCCACCTTTGTCAGAAATGGAAAATGATCCTGACTCTTGCCTTTGGCCACTGCTTTCTGCAGAATCCATGGTCTTCCAGACAGGTTGGCATTGTGAATGGATGCTTTATGATGGCACTCAATGCCAGGAAATTCAGGGCTGGCCAAGAATGTGTCCCTTAAAAATATTTAAGGCAATAATAATTTTGCAATGTAGAAAGATGCTTCAACTGGCTCTCTCTCTCAGATGTGGAGGGCACTTTCACCCTACCTTCACTGCTATAGTGTAGAGTTTGAATAAAACCTCTAGACATTCCAGCGCAGGTCTTTCTTTTCTTATTCCCTCTTTTCATTTCCAAACGTTTCATTTGTCGAACAAGCCTAGAGAGTTTCCCTTGAGGTAAGTTCTTCTATCATGTAGTCCCAGTAGTCTTTTTTTTCTGAAGAGAGACAAAAGAGAAGCTTTTGCCAAGGTTTCCTTCAAGACATGCTGCTTATTTTCTCAAATGGAGAAGGCACAGCAGGCCACACAAGGAGAGTACTTGACAAAAGGAGCGCAAAAGAAGGATAATAAACAGACGGAAACAGTAAGAAATGTGCTGGCAACACTCAAGTGTTTTGAAGCGGTTACTGTGCCGAAGATACCTGACATTGTTAAAGCATTTGCTTTGGTTGTTAATTGATTCAGCCAAAGGTTGCAGCTTGTTGGTAGAATATAGTGTATTTCACACAGAAACTTGTTCTGCCCTGTGCGTTGGACTTTGGATTTGATGTGTGTTTTTCTACAAAGTCAGGGTGTTGACAACGTGCCTCATTCAAGGCTCAGACAAATCTTTTTTCACTATGATAAATGATCACACTAGCTCAAATAGTAGCTAATTTTTCTTATCAGAATACAAATGCCTTTTATAGTATTGCTTTTGTCATTGGCATATATTACTTTGAAGCTCTACCATGACACTGTTGTCTGTTGCACTGTGCCAAGGTTCAGTCACAGGTCACAGAGATGTTCAGGACCCACAATGCAGAAATCCATGGCTGACAAACGCACATCTGGTGGCTCAAAAGCGGAACTTTCAATCATGCGTTGCGGGAAACCAACATTTTATGCATCGTATTATGAGATTAATTCCCAGTGTGCCAAGATGACTAGCAAAACATTTTTTATATAAGGAAGTCTTTCTTAAAGTGACCACGAGCTGAAATGTAGCAAATGTGAAAATGCAATGTTATGGTCCTAGTCAAGTCTGTATTCAGACATTTTCGTAGATTAATTTTTTTACTTTCACCTGAAAGTGCTTGAAACACATTTCAGGAATTGTTCTCAAGAGCCAACAATAGTTTGAGTCATTCATACTAGGCACTTTGAACATAGTAACAGAATACATTTACATTTAGTCATTTAGCAGACGCTCTTATCCAGAGCGACTTACAGTAAGTACAGGGACATTCCCCCGAGGCAAGTAGGGTGAAGTGCCTTGCCCAAGGACACAGCGTCAGTTGGCATGACCGGGAATCGAACTGGCAACCTTCGGATTACTAGCCTGATTCCCTCACCGCTCAGCCACCTGACTCCCATATACAGTCAGTGATAAGGTTATTCTAAATCAGCCCACTGGCATTTGTGGTTGTACAGCCATGTTTTCAACAAAACAATAGGGAGATGCATTCATAGCCAGAGCATCGTTGAACCGCGGTGAAACTGGGCTAGCTGTTTCTGAATTGTTGGAAGTCTAGTATGAAGTCTTATAAAATAATACATAATTTACAATGTCCTTTACAACCCTTAGATTTCCAAATCTCATTTAAACTATACAATAAGTAGCTTATTAGGAAGTTTTCCATTGGATAATAGTTATTTTGAAGATGTGTATGGTCTGGAGTAAGGTACTGCTGGGAGCTTCTTCTTCAGTCTCTTCATCTGAGTGAAGTCTTGTTGTATACCTGTGCCCACTCAACCTAACCCTAACGACTGCCCCTCACCCATAGCCTAACGACTGTCCCTCTCTAACAACTGACCTCAACCCCAACGACTGACCCTAACCCTTGGCCAAGCACTCTGACCCATCCCCCTTGTGGAGGTGTGTGGCCGGCAGTACTGTCGGAGACCATGGTTTACAGTTGGCGTATACAGTTTCTCTTGATTAATGCTTGTCTGGAAACATGTTTACGTCCTCCGCCTCACCGCTCATTAGCAGTCCAGCACGTGCTTCCTGTGGTCCCGGGTCCAACTGACATGGATGGGGCCTTTGTCCGAGAAGCTCCTTCAGATGAAAAGGTCTTACGGTGGAGCGGCAAACCGCACGGGGAACAAAAGGATTCTTTCTCCTGCGCCTTGCACACACATTGGAGCAATCTCACAGACAGCTGTTTCCCTCGAGTCGAGGGTGACCCCCCCCATTTCTCATCTCTTTTCTCATCTTGTTCTCTCTCTCCCTCTCTATCTCTCGCTGTCTCTTTCTCTTCCCTTCATAATCAAATGTTCTCTCTGTGAAGGCAGTGTACACATACAGTAAGGAAAATAACCCACTCCCATCATCTGCTTTGTTCTCTTTCTCAGCTGTGCATATGTGTCACCCCTAAACCTCAGCCTAACCCTAACTCTGTCACCCCTAAACCTCAGCCTAACCCTAACTCTGTCACCCCTAAACCTCAGCCTAACCCTAACTCTGTCACCCCTAAACCTCAGCCTAACCCTAACTCTGTCACCCCTAAACCTCAGCCTAACCCTAACTCTGTCACCCCTAAACCTCAGCCTAACCCTAACTCTGTCACCCCTAAACCTCAGCCTAACCCTAACTCTGTCACCCCTAAACCTCAGCCTAACCCTAACTCTGTCACCCCTAAACCTCAGCCTCAGGTGGGTGTGCCACTGGTGTGAAATGACAGAACTGTGGAGTCATAAATCGGAATATATTTAATCATCTCATTAACTGCAGGAGTTTTGGGAGTAAGAGGCAAGAGGGCACTCCAATTACAGAGTCCTCCAAGGGCAGGGTGTTGAAAATCCTCTCAGTCGGAGAGAGCTGGAGGCGCTGCTGGACTCCTGGAGCAGCCCTTACATTACAGTAACAACCTTGATTCCGGGTGGGGAACTCTGAGTTTATAGAAGTGGAGAAGGCAGTGAGAGATTAGTGACAGCGATCGTGCTAGACTGTTCTATTCCTGACCTTGGTTGTGGTCATTTGGAAATGTGCACACCTGTGGGGGAGGCAAATTAATAGTTACACGAAATCACCATGAATTGAGATGCATACTATCGAAGAATATCACAATTAGGCTGTGAGACAGAAATATTACTTTTCTTAGCAAGTTAATTCAATTGGCTGTCAAATTTTCACCGCAAATTGTGTGTTGAAGCATTGTCGTGATAGAGTGGTGGAACTCTCTTCCTGTGAAACTCATGTCAAGAACCCCCCACGTCTCCACACACACACCATGCACCCAAAAAGCTCGACCACAATCATCTGGATTTTGTAAGGGCTATTAAACTCATGAATCATATCTGGATGGTTTATATCTGAAGGAGCCCTTGCTCAACGTTTACACGACACAATTTAACCAGGAATTGCCGACCATTTGCTCATATTTCACTCCTGAATGGAGCCATTAACTATTAGTTGGCTCATGGGCCACATGCATTTCATGTTCAATTACTGCAAGTTCACTTGAAGTTCAAAAGCCGGAGTGAAATATCTCATAAACATTTAAAGAACGAACACACAAGTCAGTTGAAACAACAAACTGTAAACTAGAAAAACATAGATGCTATCTGCTCTGAAAGTGTAAGAATCAAGACTTGAAAGTGCATGACTAGAGAACCTGTTTACAGCTTTGGCAGTACTTTTTTGACTAGATTCTCTCATGCTAGCTGACTTAATCAAATCCATTATACATTTAAAGACCTACAAACTAACCGTACCTAATGCAGTCTGTAATACACACACTGCCCACAAGCATAATGATATAATTACAGTCTGCTCTGACAGTCTTCAGTTTGTCACAGTTTATTTCCCAATTGTGACTTGTACTTTATTTCCATGCCTTAAAGAATTAGGAGAGAACGTACGCAGGAGACCTCCAGGCCAAGCCATGTTCCATACAGCAGTCTAGCTCTGCCTGTCACGTGACTGGCCAGAGAAACACGAGAGCCAGGGACGCCCTGGAGCTTGGAAAAGACGGCAGCATCCTCAGTAATCCAGAGCGCAGCAGGTTCAGTGGTCATAAATGCAGAAAAAAGCTGTGATATAAGTGCCTAACCTGAGATTTACAACTCTTCTCAAAGGCACTCGGCACCGTTTAGAACGTGTGAGGAGATGTGCAAATAGTTGCCAGAGGTAAACTGTCTGGAGCTGCGTCGGAGGGTTGGGATAGGTATCAGATAGGTATGGACTCTTTAGTTGCGTAGCTTGTCTAACCTTTTGGCACTGGCCCAAACCGAAATTAAAGTTAATCCTTTCTTCTAAAACGACCCATTAAGAACTTTCAGGTCGTTATTCAAGAAAGCTTTGAGAGAGGTGGATCCAGAATGACAGCTTACAGCTCTTTCCAAGATCCCTCAAGAAGCTCGCGAGACCATTCAACACAAACATCTACTGAGAAGTAAGGCGTTCGTCTGAAGCACAGCCACACTACCTTTCATCACCACCTTTGCTATATTCTGGCACAGCAAACATGGCGGCGCTATCCTTCATCCATTATGGTTACATGGAGATTTATAGCAGCACACCACACTCACTCGCACTGAACACAAAGCATTTATATTCTGGAGATCACCATAAGCAGGCGGCCCCCAGAATGAATCACCTACTCTTTTAGTCCCAGAAAAAAAACATTTTAACTGCAAATTGGATCCATGGTTATGGCAGGTAGGATTTGCCTCGTGAGAGGAGGAGTGCAGAGGAGAAGTGACTGAAGGTAAACAGTGAGAGAAATGATTGGAAAGGAGCTCGTGATTGAGTCCTCAGCCGGTCTGTAAAAAAAACACCAAATGAACCGAGTTGTGAGTGAGGGTGTGAAGCTGGGAGGGCTGAAGACCAATGGACTGAAACTCCCCTCTGCAGTTCCCAAATGAGCCCGCGCCAGAACACGAGCCAAGCTGAGCTCGCCGCAGCAGAACGAAGCTATAGGGAAGTATTGAATGAACAGTTATCGAGGTGAATATGCGACTCTCAGGGGAGATGTGTCCCAGAATGGGCGAGTCTGGAATTCATCAGAGAGAATATTTGAGCGCAGAGCCTCGCAGCTTGTGAGCGAGCTGTGGGTGAGGAGGACTGGGGACGTGGCAGTGTGAGCCTGGTATCATTTCCCCAATCGATTGGAAGCGTCAACCATGTTTTTGCTTGTTCAATGGTCACCGTGGTTCAGGCGTGTGACGCATATTTTTCAGCTCTTCTGAAGGGCAGTAATACAAATGATTACATTCCCCACATTTTCTTCCATTGCTGCTAGGAAATGACTCGTAAAGTAAACTGTATGTATGATTCAGCAATAAAACAAACACAGTCCTGCAATCAAGATGGCAAAGCATGGTTTAGTATGATTAAACTCTAATTCAATTAGAGTTTGAAGGGTTGTACTTAACAGCCATCATGAAGTTATTTATGGCAACTCAACCCCTTCGTGCGGTGGAGGCCCCATTATGTAAATGCATATTTAATGAAAATAAAAACATTCATTCTGATCAAAGGGCACTTCCTACCGAGGGAGGCATCTAAACAAGTCTTTGAAGAGGCAGCAGTATCACTGGAGCTACCTCTACAGACGGAGAGGCAGCGCCTGTAGAATACCGGTTCTAAGCAGCGAGGAGGCCTTGATCCCTCCCACCCCCAGTACAGAACCCTGACAGATCTGGAACAGTTCTATGATAGAACACCACCGGTGCCGTCAGCCACCGTTTGGTAGTCACACACCGTGCAATTAGCAATCTGAACAGAGAACAAAATGAGATGCAAACCTAGGCGGCGCATTCTCATTTTATTGTCCCCTGAGGTGTTTATGCCATAACAGAGAGGTGGCAGAGAAAATCACTGGGACCATACTCTCGGCTGTTTCCCTCTGCAGTGCAGTATCATATTTGACAATATTTTTCCCTGAGCACCCCTGAGGGTGGAAAAAAAGAGGACTCTAAATGTCACAGGACAAAAACGGGTTGTGATACTATTAGGAAGGGCTTTGTTTTTTAATGCTGACGTGTGCGACCGGCAGATCAAACGCAGACTTTTTAATCCCAGGCTCTTCGTTGTGTGGGGGCATCTACCATGCCAGTCAAGCAAAGAGCAGACTGCAGCGAGCAGGGCCAATCAGAGCTTAATCTCATCAATCTGCTTGATATGGTCATTAGGAGAGAGGGATTGCTGTAATGCACATGATCCCTATAAGCTTCTCATTCGGCCTCAATGGTCTCATATAGACCTAGGGTATCTCGATGAATACTTTCAGGGTGAAAGCATTCCCCCAAAAGTTCCAAACTAGTAAACTTAGAAGGCTAATTGCGTGTTCAGTACACAGGCAAAATGTGGACCCTATTATAACCATAAAATAATCATGTTCGCTGTGTGGGGGAACAGCAAGCGGATAGGGCTATAGGCAAAAGGCCAGACTGAAACCTTGGCTCTCTCTGTGACTTTAGGCTCAGTGGTAGGCTTTTGTGTTCACTGTGATGTGTCTCCTGAAACCCTGCCTTCATCATGCCCTACACCCCCCCCCCCCCCCCCCCCTTCATAATATTTCTGTTTTCCTCCCCTGACACCCGCCTATCTCCCACTTCTAACTCTTCCATCTGGCTCCCTCCCTCCCTTATCCTGTCAGAACCAACATCACTTCATGCCTCTCACTTCATTTTTCCGACTGTCCTCCATCGTTCAGCCTTTCCTCTCTGCTTCCTCCTTGTCTCCTCCATCCTCTCCTCTTCTCCTTCCTCTGTCGCCATGATCCTACCATAGTTTCCCCCATAATACACTCCTCCCTCTCCCTCCCTCCCCCCCCAACTTCCCTTCTCCCCTCCATCTCCCTCTCCCCATGGTTCCCTGGCATGGTTCTGCCCCAGGGCGCTGATAATGGATGCCACCTGTTAGGCCGGGTGCAGTAAATCAGCGCCCGTGGAGGACTGATGAGGGAGCCCCATACAGGCCCCTCAGGGCAGGCTGGGCAAGGCATGGGGCTCAGACTGAGCATGGCATGGGGCTGGCACAGAGCTCTGGGCCTGGTCCTCATGCACCCACACTGGAAAGCTAGGCAGGGATGGGGGCTAAAGTTAAAATAACCTCTGCTTCTCTGTTGGTAGAGTGAGAAAGAGAGAAAGAAAACAGAAAGAGCTCAAGTTCTGAGGGTTTTTGTGCCGTTTGACTCTTATTTGCTACATCAAGCATTCCTTAAAGGGTGTCTCTCCTTGCTCTCCAAAGCTGTAAACCTTCTCAGTGGACAGATACTCTGTAAGGGATACGCGTCTGACGGTTAAAAGATGAGGACATGGTTGGGGTTAGAGGGTGCACCACATGAAAGCACGTCCAGCGGGATGCACTCTGGGTAAGGGGGACAAGGTCAAAGGTGAGCTCTCTCAGATGGCAGCAGAACTTGACAGCTTTCGGCTTTGCAGAGCTTTGATATGGGAGGCTGCCCGGCGGTGTTGGCATGCCAGGGCCAGCATCCACACGCCACCGCCTACGTCTGGCACAGTTGTCGCGTCAGGTGCTTGACTGGGACAGGTTATTTTTAAGGAAGGGAAATGGAGATTGGTGTGTGTGTATGTGTGTACGGTATGAGGACATGTGCTGTGCTTCACTCACCCTGTGTTAGCGTAAAACGCCTCGCCCTAAAGTAAACGACGAATTTAGGAACCTACCACATGTCCTTGTTTTCAGAGAAGCATGTCACTGGCCCGGAACTTCTGACAACATTATGACCAGACTGTTCAGTGAGGAAGGCTAAACTGCAGCATATTTGATGGATATTGTTTGTCATCCCCCCCCCCCCCAAAAAAAAACAAAAAAAAATGAACTTATCAACATACCTTAATCATTTCTTAATTGAACCAAGTCTTTAATCAATCACACAATTCAGAAACAAAGGCACACATTATGCCTTGGTGGATAGAGCTATAAAGCTGTAAAGCATACAGTACTAAACCAATATTTTGATTACATCCATCTCAGGGCACTTGTGCTCAACTGTTAATTACCCCCTGATAGGTCTATAAAGGAACAAAGAAGGCTCCCTTTACCCTTAAAATGGCCACACTGAGGCTGGCCTCTCTTCTAGAAGGTACACTATCAATTAGTCATCAAAAATCCCCCTGAAGGAAAACAATTAACCTTTATGTGCATCAATGTTTCATAGTCACTCGCTACAACCCTGTGTGACTCGCTCTGGCAGACGGGAGTGTGGATGTAAAAGTGGACCGGCAATCATTAGTATGCTCTCTGTCCCTCTCCTCCTCCCTCGGGGTGCAGTGTCGGGGGGAGTTGAAGGCGACTGGATTAATGAACGCCCGTGGGCCGGCGTTCTGTCATGGATTATTCAGCGTATGTGGGGCCGTCTGCTCATTTTGTTTACCCAGCGATGAACATTACCCATTACCACCTTTCACCCCCCCCCCCCCCCTTTGATAGACGGGTACGTAACACAAACAAATTCACAGCGCCGAACTCAGAGACTATTAAAGACAGCAAGAGTCATGTTTCTTGGGACACTTTTAAATTCGCACTGAGTGAGACGCTCCATTAAGTTCTACAAACACCGCCAGAGGCCAGCTGTTCTTTACATCCGACTGGCATCATTTTAAAATAGATAATCATAAAAAGAGACCATATTTTGTGAAAGTTTTGTTTCCGAGAGGTTTTCAAAGAAAAGTCTGACAAGAGTTCCGTAAAATGTTACAAATACTTGAAATGCAGTCACTCTGGATAAGAGCGTCTGCTAAATGACTAAATGCAGTCCAGTACTTGGAGAACAAAATGCTGCCAATTCCAGACTACGTGTAAAAGCACGTTAACAACACTGTTAAAGGTTTGCTGCAACAGTTGCCTGGGGCTCCCGCTTCAACCAATGGCGTCTGTTTTCTCAGGCTGGTCATGTATGACCCAGCAGTGCCAGCATTGTCCCCACTTGCATGTTCACAAGCCCAGAGAAAAGGGATTGTGTCTGGGACAGGCAGAGGAAACTTTTGGTTCCTCAATGGTGGAACTTAACCAGCACTCTGTTATCACTTCAGTTCTCAGCAGACACCATCATCCAAAGACAAGCCATCAGATAGTGGTCTGTGAATGGAGTGTGCCTGGCTTCACAGAAAACCCTGACATTGCACTTTACTCTGACAGACTACTTTGTGTTCCCCAAAAGTGTAATTATTGTCCTGGAACTTGGCTCTGTGGTTTTTCACATGGACATAGGGAATACATTGAAATTGATTGCCGTCTTTACGAGGCACTTTTTCTTGCCTTTTACATAAAGGACCTATCAGAGAAATCAATAAGTGTTCAAATGCAGCAGGCTCTAAAAAAAACTAACCAACCAAGACAGCTTCTCTTGGTTTGGGAAGAGAGACTCTACCCTTGCAATTAACAGGAGTGATTAAACAACATTGGACATTATTGGACTCCATTTTTCTCCTCTCTCCTTATCTTGTTTGCGAGCCTGCCCTGACTCATTAGCACAAACACAGTTTGCCTAGCAGGAGCAGCCATGCGAACAGGAGAATGTCCCAGCTGACAGAGGCCCTGTCGCCTCACATCAATCCTGCCCACGATGATAAAAAAAACTGCCGGCTTCCGAAATTCCCAGCGATTGGAATGTGCAGATGGATAGGCAATAGGAAGAATAGACGATGTTCCCTCCGTCTCTCTGTCTTCCCCCCCCCTTCTTGCTCTCCTTCTCTCCCGAGGGGGTGTACACGATAAACAGACGCTGTTGAACAGCGGCGCATGAAAGAGAAGCGACCGTCGGACTCAAAATGGCTGCTGACTAGCAGTGTGGGTGACAGGGTCACACTCTGACACTGCCCCTCTTTGTGGCGCGACGATCCCGTCTTGTCATTTTGCCTATTGATCATGGCAGCAGCAGCCACAGTGTGTTTAGACAGCGAGGTGCATACTGCTCTAAAGGACTCCCCTCTCCCTCCAGTATTCATATGTCCTTCTACTGCAATATCGGGCATTAACACTTGGGAGGGTCATAAAGGGTGGGTCTATGTGGGCCAGGTTGTTCCAAGTGGGCCTGTCATTGCTGGAGACAATTTAAGTCGACCAATGTGCTTTTCTTTTTACCCAACCTTTTGTCATCTCACATACAGTACGCCATCAAGGACATTCCACACCTCTATTCAGGAACATTATTGTGTTCTTGTCACTACGAAAGCCCCCACACCCCACCCCCACACCCCACCCCAAATGCCTCCAGCTTTCTAGAAGCAGTCTACCTCTTAAACCCACCACCACCTTCCTCCCCACACACAAAAATGGAACTCTTGCCAAGACCGGTAAATGTGGGGAGTTTTTTTCAGTGTCAGCAAAACAGGTACTTCCAGAACAAAGGCCATCAATTTTTTAAGTCTTTGTGGCTGAGCAGTTGGGCTTGCAAAATTGGGGAGGGTCAAAATGGAAAAGAATTCTCACAATAAAGAACCTACACGCCTCAGACATGGTGTGCTTTTTGGGTGCAGCATCAGTGAGAAACACTTCCATGATGTGCTTGGATTACCTCAATGTCCTTTAAAATAAAGTACCAATCAGGAAGCGAAAACCAGAGAAAAACAGTGTGTCACCATATTAGTTTAGTCCATGTACCAATTATCACAGACACAGTGTGAAATGTGTTTCACTAGGTGGTTCTAATGTGTATGAACTTGCAGAGATGCTGATTCGGTAACGGGTGAACGCGGCGGGTGAGCATTCAGCTGAGTTATTTTGCGAACGTTTACGTGATTGGCTCCTTACAGGCGGAATGAAATGATCAAAAGTGATTGGAGGAAACTGCGGCACCAGGGAGCGTCTGTCTGTAATAAGGCCTTGTAGAGGAAGGCTGCTACTTTATTTGTTTGTTTACCAGAGCGAATGAATTAAGTGGCGTTTATTTGAACTGGCTGCCAGTAATTACCACCACCTTACGTCGCCCCTGCGGAATACATTTTTGCAGTGTCCATGTTTACAACATGCAGTTAGAAGGGGCTGTGGGTGGGGAGGAGCAGCGGGGAGCCACACAGAGCAGGGAGGATGTATGGAAATATATATTTCTTCCCCAAAAGAGGACGTTTGTGGTTCTTCGCAACTCATTTGTGATTTACAAATGATCCGTGTGTGTGTGTGAGTTTCCTGCTTCGGACGTCTCAGTAGGGGGTCATCACAGCCTGGTCTCGGCCTGCTTTGTTTGAAGTCACCTGAAGCGATTCATTAAAAGTTACGGGTGGCACCAGGAGGCTCTGGGCAGGAAACTAGAGCGGTATGTAGTCCGGTCTCCTGTGGAAAAGACCAAGAGCCTCCATATTGAAGAAGCACCTTCCTGCCTGTGGATCTGATTTGACAGCAGACTGACGGATCAAAGTCTCCCAGAATTGCGAGGTCTGATGTGTAACAGGTCTAATAAGCCACTGCGAACCTCCTACAGCACCACACTTGTGCTGGAGCCAGACATGAGTTTTTCTTTTTTTCTTTTCTTTTTTGTCTGGAAGTCGAGGTGTTATGAAGACCCCTCAGAGACCCACCTGGATGGTGGAACAGCTGCCGTGAGGGAGCTCCAGGAGGGGTAACCAGAGAACCTCCACGTGCACTCTGTGTACAAACGGGCCCTTTCAATTACTGCACTGTGGCCCCCAAGCTTGTGGATGGCATTCCATCAGAGAGGCAAGCTGTCCAAACAAATGCCCCCCCGCCGTCTCCCTCCGTGCATATCGATGGCAGCTTGTGTCTGTGGTACGCCACTGCACGCATGCAAACACACATGTACGACATCCCCAGCCAAACAGTGGCACAGCTAGTGCCACACAAACGCACACACACACACCAGCTGGGGACCTGTTAACAAACGAATGGCACCAGTCTGTCAGTCAACACTGCTACGCTGCTGCGGCAGCACATTTGCGCCGCCTCGCTTCCAGCCGCCCCGGGTTTTCAGCTCCTACTCTGAGGCGACGCGACACATGGTCTGCGCGCCAGCCTGGAGCATCCCTGACTCCTCCGAGCTCGTCAGTCCTCAGGTCGCCGTGGTGCCGCTCTCACCTGCTGTGTCCCTCGAGGGCAGGCTACTGCCCATACAGTCATTCCCCATGACTGTATGTGTGTGTTTGTGGTCCTTCGTGTGTATGGTTTGGGAGGTCAGAGTTGAAGGCGCCTGTAGCCGCCTGTTGTTTCCAAGGCTTAGTGCACATTCCAGCTCTATTTAGGGTAAATCTCAGTCGTATTCAAACATTCAAACCATCGCTGCTCTCTCCTTCAACCCATGGTGAGTTCTGTGTGGTCTCGTCCCCCCCGGAGACACATGCTGAAGATGACAGCAGCGTATTTAATTTCATCTGCAGTGATTACACCAGAATCATAGGATCGAATGAAAGGATGGAGTGGAGGAGGGTCACAGAGAGAACCATCCAGAAAGAGCAGCGTTGATTCTCAGCAGATGCTCAGGCCTGTCAGAGCAGAGGAGCATCTACAGTGATGTTCCTGCAGCTCTGAAGGTACCAGGGACTTGGGCTGGCAGGAGATAAAGATACACTGGATGTCCTGTGTGTGTGTGCACGCGTGTGTGTCACTTGACATAAGCACATGTACTAGATCAGTGGTTCTCAACCCTGGTCCTCAAATACCCCCTGTCCTGCACGTTTTAGACGTTTCCCTGCTCCAACACACCTGATTCAAATGAATGGGTCGTTATCTAGTTATGCAGAAGCCTGTAAACGACCATTCATTTGAATCAGGTGTGTTGGAACAGGAAAACATTTAAAACGTGCAGGACAGGGGGTACTTGAGGACCAGGGTTGAGAACCACTGTACTAGATGTAGATCTGGGATTAGGATTGTAGTCATTCATTTTGACTGTATGTGTCTTGGCCCCAATGTTATGCATATTGTATTATAGATAATGAATTGACCATGATGGCCAAAACTCGAAATCCATTGGCAAAGTTTAAAATATCTATGTCATTGTCTGTAATTTGATGAGACACTGAAAAGAGTTCCAACAGGAATGAGTTTTGTTGACTTTTTCCTCCTGTTCTCAGCCTCCTTCTTGTGTGTATATCCAAGGATGGCTAAACCTCTTTGAATCAAAAACACAAATTTGACCACCTGCCATCTCCTGTCATCAAGTCACAGCAAGGGCAAGATTAGTGAGGCTAGAAGCCTCTGCGTTCACAAACGGCCTCCTCACCAAGCCTGTCGTATGCTCCACTAGTTTGTTTATTTCATTCTGGTTGCCAGTTAAGCGAGGCAGTAATTTTTCTTTTTTAGCTCTTTTGTTCATCCTGCTTGTTTGCACATTGTTGCACTTTGGTGCAAATACCTTGATGAATCAAGCCCAGATGTGTAGCCTGGGATGCCAGAGTTAGACGTTGGCATTGGTTCCCTGGCTGGCTACCTCTCCGCTCAAATAAATACCGTCAAAGTCAAACACGTCAATGATTTCTGCCTCCCAGGCCAGAATCAACAGCCACATGCTGCAGTGTCCAGCAATTACATATCTCAAAATTAATGTCATTATGAATGCTGACAGGAAAAATGGAATGGAAGTGTTCTCTGGTGCCGGGTTTGAGCGAGAACTAATGGTTTGCAACGACTCTTTGAAAAGGCGCTCTGAAAGCTGACACCCCCTAAAAAAGAAGAACAAATATTTTGGCACGCCTTGCTTCAGAGGGGGCCGTTTAAGGCCAGATGAATATCCTTTCTGACAATCACAGTGGTGAAGTGGCAACTAGCTAAATACAATGACACACACACACATGAAGTACTCATGAGGTTGTACTGGATGTTTAGGGGAACCACTCTGTCTGCTGAGAGGAATGTACAGTCCAGTTGCCAGATCTGGCTTTCAGCACCTGGTAGGAATACCTGGTGGTAAAGCTTTGCAACAGCACAGAAGGCTTGTCAGAGTCAGTATGATTTCCCTCCAACTCAATAACATGTCTAAAGTAATCAAAACATTTGGTTAAGTAATAATGAGTGTCACGAGAAGATGCTATAAGTTTGAGTGAGAAACAATTTACAACATTATCATATAAACGAAAAGAAATCCAGCTTCATTTTGTATGGCAAGTGGGCTCCATTCTTACAATTCATGGAATACATTTAAACTGAATCAATACGATCAAATGTTTCACTTCCTGGCTGTGAATGGGAGTCATGAAAACCCAAGGGGCTTTGGAATATTCACTGTTCATTGTTTCCGAGACCATAGTTCGATCAGGGTGCTGGAATGACATTCAAATTTACAGCCGGCGGAAACAAATCTGAGAACCTTTTTGTGAGTGTGAGTGTATGTGTCAACATAATATACCCTTTAGGAAATGACTAAGAAATGTTTTGGATGCTGAACTTTTCTATCTTGAAAACCCATTACTCCTTCAAAAAGGATCACCTTGGATTGTGTATGAGAACCTTCCCCGTTTTTGAAATGACAGACTGTACATTGTTTCTCCTGAACAAGGAGAAATATTTTTATGCCTTGGTGGTTTTATTTAAAAAGAGTCAACGTGTACTCTTTAGTAATGTCAAGCATACAAGTCTGGTTGGGCAGTCTGGTTTATATTTTATTATGCTCAGCAGTTTGCCCCTGCTCCAACTAAATAGCAAGATGCACCAATAACACAGGAAGCTTCCTAATGGGGTGATGCATGTCTTTTATTCTGAGCAATACCCTTGGAAAGCTGAAACATGATCGTAGCCACAGCGACTTGAAAACAACCAATATTACAGTGCGATATTCTGTGCTCCAAACCTAGGTTGTTCTTGTTATACCAATGTAGAGAGACAGAAGGACAAACAAATACATACTTGAAACTCACTCAACTCCTATTCCTTACATACCCCTCAATCTCCCTCCGCCCTACCCCGCCGTACACACACCCTAGGGGCACTATGTGGTCCGGGACTGGACAGGAGTGCATGCTGTCCAGGGGGGTCACAGGGGCCAGCCCCCAGCGGCTCTGCCCAACCTGACTGCATGCTGTCAATGTCAATCAGGTTAACAATGGCCCACTCATTGGGTGCTTTTAGGAAGTGTAACTCAGGAGGGTTCCAGTGTCAAAGGTTGTTACTAAGGAATGTGCAGGTGGTTGGATAAAAACAGAGTTATGCTGAGAGCTGTGCAAATTACACTGCATAATGTTATGCACAATGTAAACTATACTGCATAATGTTTCTCAGAATGTAAACTTTACAGCACAGTCATACTCGGAATGTAAACTATACTGCAGACACATAGATGACGACCGCAATAGTCGTTTTATACTGTCAGCATAATTTATTTGAGTGTTAATGATAAGTTATTGAATGCCATTTTGAAGAGTACAGCTAAAGAGTCAGAACTATTTGCAGTATTTTTGGTGGAATAATAATCTATCTGAAAGCAGTGGTAGAATATGCTCTGGGCCTTGCCTTACAGATTCCATGAATATTAATATATTTGGACCCAGTTACCTTTTTTTGATCAAATCTGCTGGTAAATATTTATTCTCTGTACTTGAAAACCTTTGACTTGATAATGAAACCAGGATACACACACTGACCCAAACGGAGCTGCTGTGTCTCTAAGGGCTGGCAGTCCTTATGAGAAAACGCTCCAGGCCCCCCTCCCCAACCTTCGCTCACCCTTACTAAGTCAACACTCCTCACTCTCCTATTAACCACCAGCCTGCCCTCACTGTGACTGAGCAGTGCCGACAATTGTGAGTGCTTTCGGTGCACTTTCTTACCAAAACATTTTCTTTTTCGAGCAATTATCATATCGAGCCGGCGAGCAAACGGAATGGCTATTCGCCTGTAACACAATGAATGAGGTTCCCCCCTCAGACGGTTCTCCTTCTTCACGCTCACGCTCGAGTGAAAGTCAAGCACCTTGCCTCGGTTAGAGGAAGCTAATCGTTTTTCCCCACCTGAGCCATCCCGAGTTCAACTCAAGACAGATCTACCGTACAGTGCTCAGTGCTGAACTAGCTGAAGTACAACTGTGTGGGCTGTTCCCTGGGATCTAGGCTGGCTTGTAGAAGGTCTGCTCGTCTCTAATCACTCATTTGACTTGGTTGTCCTACATATTTTACATTTTCCTTTTTACAGTTCCTGCTTGACACAGCATCTTTATGTCTATCAATGGACTGCTATTCAATTAGTAGCATTTCGTTGCGATGGACATACTGTAGAGTAACAGTACATGTTGGGAAATGATTCATAGTCTCTCCAAAACTAAAAGGCTGGGTTGTGATTCATGCTCTCTCTCTCCAGCAAATGGAGCTCTGTTCATGTAGAGAATAATACCCTTCAGCTGGGTCCCAATAGGTATTTGTGTAGAATTAGATTTACTGTTCATTTCTGTGCATTGACATTTAAATGAGCAACGATCTAACATGGAAACGCAGGGTCTCTTCTCGAGTTACCCTGCTCTTAAATTGAGCAACACGTTACAAATGATGGAGGGTCAGGTGTTTGTAAATGTAAAGGATCCTGAACCAGTCTCCAGTTTAGGACCTGTTAAGAGGAAGCAAGGGCTGGGGTGGCAGGAGTTGAGGGCTTGGGTGGTTTTGAGAGAAGGGGAAACGCTGGAACAGTGCTCCTGTAATGAAGTGAAAAGGAGCAGGAAGATGTAATTGGCAAATTAGCTCGTTTTATTTTGTTTGGCTCCCCGGATGGAAATGGTCAATAATGAGCTACTCTGTGGAGCCTCACTGTGTTCAACTCTACGGTCCCTCTCTGCCACTCCTTCTCTTTCTCTCCCTCCCACTTCCTCTCTTTCTTGTCTTTTCTCCTTCTCTCTCTCCCAGTCTTTCTTCCCGGAATACTTAAGCACACACATCTCTTTATCCCCCAGTCTTCCTCAATAGCTAGTCAACTTGACCACTTCTCCATCCAACCATCTCTCCCTCCAGGAGACAGTAATGATTTTACCCCTCAGACTCTCCAATCTGTTCCCTCCTTTGTTGTGGGCAGTGCACCGCTAAAGCTTTTCTATTGCGTACGGTAAACAAACAAACAATTATATGCCGGCAAGCAAAGCCGGAGAAATACCAGCCTTAGCTGGGTGATTAGGTTTTTTATGTCTTCCTCGTTTTGAGAGTTTACACTGGCTGGTTTATGAATGTTTTAATGAAAAGCGCAATTTTAACTGCAGATAGAGGAAATATTTCTGCGAAAAAATGTAAATTCGAATCATGTGTCTGGCTTTGGACAAAGACAACTATGTATTCTACTGTACCTGGCTTCCCAGTCATCATTCTTAAAGACATCAGCCATTTCCTTTTCTTATTCTGCACCATTCCCATCATTGGAAGGAGAGTTGCTTGTAAGGTTTATTCGGTGGGTTTCTTTACCACGGAACACATATAGTACAGAACTGGTTTCCATCAAATCTGCAGATCAATGTTTGTGCAGTGTGACTGCTTGCCCAATGCTCAACTGTACATCCTCACATTACTGGCAGTCAGAGTACAAGGTGTGGAGAGTTTCTCGGCAGTTATGCAATATAAATATACAACTCTATTAGCTAACTAACTAAAAGTGTTGTTAATTAAGCTCTCTGTTACTGCTAATTTGAAAATGCTGAGCTACACTGAAGTCACCAGTATGTTTATTTACATACTGGTGATACTGGTGAAATATGGAAAATGGAAGATCATTTTGGAGTTGGCTGTTATAAGAGTTTACATTAAATCAGTACAGATTTAATGTACAATAGCGACACATTTGATTATAATTTATATTATCTATGCGCTAAGAGCTGTAATAGTCTTTCGCTTATCTGTTACTTTGCAAAGAAAGCACTTATAGAGACTACCTAATTTCAGGGTTAATTTAATACTTAAGAAAATACTGCAAAATGTTTTTAAAAAAATACTTCTCCCAGCACTGCCTTTTCATCACTAATATCAAGTTTCTCAGTTTTCCAATGGCAGACATTGTTTACAGTATGATGATGAGAGATGAGTTCGGCAAGATGTTTTTCTCATCATCTCACCTTGTCTCCATTCAGAAATTCCATTCATTCCAACTAAATAAGTACCTGCTTGATTATTAATTTCTGTCTTATTTGTTTTGGTTCCAGAAAGGTTTTCAGGGTGGTGACTGGGTTTCCTAACTCCTCTCTGCATGCCTCCTCTTAGTAGTCTCTCTGAGGGAGACGTCTTCCCTCATCAAATATCTGTACCTAATCAGGAGGGGATCACCACTGCCGTGTTCTGTCTCCTTAGTCCAAACTGTCCGAGTGAGAGAGCTCAACTAACTTTACATTCACCAGTACTCAGGTAGATATGATTGGTGTGAAGCATGTCAGCGTGTCTATCTGATGGACCTGCTGTTCAAACCCAGGAGTGTCTCTGCCTTGCAGGACCAATGTGGGTTAAGTAAGATTGTGGTAAGGAGGCTCGAGAATGAGGATTCATCTATAAGGTTTTAATTGGTGAGCACTTTAACACCAATTAATCAAGGCATTCCATTAAGGCACGTCTTGGTTGAGGAAACACTGGCTTGTGATTAGCATTTAATCTGAAGGAGGTGGATAGTCTGAAGGTCAGACAAAAGTAACATAAAAAAATCTTTTTTTTAAATTTGTATTTGTTATAATTTCAAGTAAGGAAATTTGACTCGATTGGCAAAAAAACGAATAATTTTGCTGTGGATGTAGAGCTGTGCATATCACGGATGGTCCATGTGTGTATTAGTCTTGCGGACAGCAGATGTGTGACAGGGCGCTTCGTACAGGAAGCCTGACAAGAGAGGAAGTGATTATGTGCGATGTTTAATTTCCACAGGGATAATGTCCGTCTACAGGGATTCGACATCATTGCTAATAGGTTTAACAGGTAGTAGTCTCTGTGTGCACGTCAGCTGTATGTCTCACGCAGAAAAGCAGAGTTCGTCAGGTCAGGGAATTGATGGAGGAGCTAATGAAAGCAGAATTACCTTCTGATGACAGGAGCTGATAACAGATGAAAAACGGCCCTTGTTATGAGAACAATCGCTTTTTTTTCTTTCTTTCTTTCTTTCTTTCTTTCTTTCTTTCTTTCTTTCTTTCTTTCTTTCTTTCTTTCTCTCTCTCTCTCTCTCTCTCTCTCTCTCTCTCTCTCTCTCTCTCTCTCTCTCTCTCTCTCTCTCTCTCTCTCTTCTCTCAAAAAAAAACCAACCAAAAAGAAAGTAAAGCTATAAGTAGATATAAGATCGATAAGGAAAAGAATAAGATAAATACAACCGTGTTGAGAGAGCAGCATCCGTCTCTTAAGAGCCCTGAGCAGCGGACAGGAAGGCCGCGTGCTTACGCTCAGCTGTCAGCACCTGTCAGAACGCAGACCACTGGAGTCCAAACAAGGCAGGGCCCAGTCTGCAGCATCTGACCTCCAGTCCGCTCCCCAGCGTCCTGCCTCCAAAGCACCTGTCTCCCCTCGGTACCACAATGCAGCACACAATGTATTCCACGGCTCCTCAAGTACCTTTTAAAAGGGCCCCACGTCAGGAGAGGGCCAGTCAGGGCAGACAGAAAAGCTTTTCTATCGTCATCCACTTAGCATATGTTGAATCGTGAAAGGACCTGACCTTAGACAGGAACAAAACATTTTGAGGGAAGTGGAGGAAAAAAGGTATCTGGCATGGGAAACGTCAGCTGTCTGGCTGTGGCCCATTACGAGAGCAATAATCACCAGGGGCTGCAAATGCTACTTTCAACTAAGAGCTTTGAGGCTATTATGGGCTTCACCCCTCATTCAAAAATAATGTCGAGCAAAATCGTTTTTCTGACATACATTCACAACAAAACTGTTGACGCATGTTTCTCGGCGTAAGCCATTAACTGAAGTAATAGCATTTTGTGTCCTCAGAAGTTCTTGCTGAAAGGTAAAGAAAGGAGTCCCACTGAGCCTCAAGAGATTAATTCAGATCTTAGTTTCAACGAAAGACCTTGGTCTAAGTGAGGCAGCCAAAACTCCAGGGAAAAAGCCCACTCAGTCCTGACCAGACCCAGATCTCCTGTATCCTCCTCTGTCTTCAGGTGCTTCCTCTTCCTGCTGTCTATTGTCTGTCAGAGAGTGACCAGTGAGAGAAGACAGGTTGCCAGGTTTGTCAGCCGGTCAAAAGGCGCAATTCCTGCACTTTACCTCACTGCTTTGCACTCGTATTTTCCCCTGCATCACAGTCTCAGGCCTACCCATGCAGCAAAGACAGACGGGAGAGCCAACTCCGGTTTCCCGGACGAGGCGGACCCTCTGCTGTAAATTTCACACGCGTAATGTCTCCTGGCAAAGCGTTGTGCTCATGCACTCTGTCATGTCTTGACAGGGCCTGCAGAACAACAGGCAAAGTTGTTTACCGGCTGTGCGACATCGGGCATTCGATACAGACGCCCCCGCTGCTTCTCAGTGGCACTCAGCATCTCAGGGCTCTACCTCTCGCTGGCCTGAGGTCATCAGCTCTCCCACGCATGTGACCACCCACTGGAAACACTGGCATCAGCCGGTCAGGCTACAGACTGTACTGTTGTGGATGGCATTTGAACCGAGTACCTCAGTGTCGTATACTAACTCAGATACACATACATGTGTTGAACTGGAAGATGTTCTGAGGTATTCAGAGTCTACAGTACCACCGGTCACAGCGAGCATGAACATGATGTGAACCTTTCCTGAATGCGGGCCGGAGGCCCAGCTGTTTTACCCATCACAGGTTGAGGAAACAGAACCCACTTCCAGATTGATAGGCACTCGCAAACGTCTAGCCATTATCCAGGCCTTACATTGAGTCGAATTACTCACTCACTGGACACTGTTGGAACCTTTCTGGAACAATGAGCAGCACTTCTGCACCATATAACCACCGAGCAGACATTTTTTAAAGGTAGAGTCTGGGTAATAAGAGGGACAGTGCGTAATATATAGTTCTACACACACACACACACATGCCCACACACACACACGCGCACACAAAGCAGTAAACCTTGGAATAGCTCTCTGAGGACTACTTATTAGCTCCTTCATTGGGCTTCATTAAGTGCCATTTAATCAAAGGTTACCTTATGTGAACTTCAGTTGCAGGATGATTGTGGAGGGAACACCATACTGAGCACAGCTTCTGGCAGGATTCTTGGCACAACTACTTTATAGCCAAGTCTGGGACTGGCCATCTGTAGCCTGCGAGTGTATGTGTGTAAATGTGTATGTGTAGGGGTGTGTGTGCGTGTAGGTATGTGTGTGTAGGTATGTGTGTGTGTGTGTGTGTACCTGCTTGCATAAACATAATGATAAGCTTTTTTGACTTTCTCAAAAAAGTCGTCTATAGACTTATGTAATATAGACTGTCCCTCATTGCATCATCTTGAAGTTGAAACAAGTTTAACATTGATTAGTCTTTTTGGTGCTTTATTGAATTCTGACTTTTGCTACCCACACATGGTTTCCCTTTCAAGGTTAATTTCTAACAAATCCCGAAAGATTTTCACATTACATTTTAAGTTCAGTCTTGAGTATTTGGTAATAAACATTTGGATTTATTTCTACTTTGAACAGGAATATGTTTTGTTGAACATGATGCCATATTTTGAACCCTAACACACGGAAACATTTGAACAAAATGTTAACTAAATTCTGACCTCACTCCTCCCTTTGTCTTCTGCCACATAGTTTGTCTCTGTAAAGATCTTCCCAAGGCGTTTGGCATCAGTTAAATTAAAATGGCCAGAAAGTATTACGTTCTCTCCACCAAACTGACTGCTTCTGGCATTTCTGTTCTGCCGCTTGTGTGGGGACCCTTTTTTTCTTTAACAAATCTTGTGCTTCAAAAATGGTCTGAATGCCCGAGGAGGCGCTAAGTGGATTGCGGTCACAGCATTGTCACAGCAAAACAAAACGTTTCAAAAAGTTTGCTGTGCACAGGCCGGACCATGAGAGCTGTGCTGGAGCAGGGCAGAGACTTCCCTCTTCCCTCTGTCCCAGCCTCTCACACACACACCAGAGACTTCCCTCTATCCCAGGCTCTCACACACACCAGAGACGGTTGTGAGGGAGGAGCTGGTGTGCCGCTTGGACTTGAGCATCTTCACATGCGGTCTCAGTATAACTTAACTCCTCTTTAAGAGCGCTGCCGCATATTGTCTCGTCTTTCATCTTGGTCCCACAGACGGCGAGGCAGTGACAAGTTCTCATGGAACATGCGCGGTAATAAACAGCGGAACATGGCAATTGTAATGTGAACAGCATGCTGCCACTTGAACGAGTAATCGGCTGCAGCAGACTCACAATCAGTACCCTGTTTTCAGAAAGAAAACCCCACTCCCTTTCCCGTAACCCCCCCCCCCCCCAAAAAAAGCTCAATCTGTTTGCTGTTTCTTTGTAATCCATGCTCTGCCCTGGCCCTGGGATTTTTGTTTCTCTGTCAATGACAATGGCACATTTTTCCAGTGAAGAAATAAGAGGGTTTTTTTTATAGATAGGGGATATATTTTATTTGTGCCATGTGCATCATGTGAAACGTTGTGGAGCGGTGTTGGCCACCATGTGTTACTAATAAGGAAGTGAACCAAAAGGCCTCGGCTTCAATGGATTTCCATCTGAGAGGTGACGTCTGTGGGTATCTCGTCTGATCTCCCAGAATGCCGTCTTGGGTCGTCTGTTCAAAAGGAACGTTGCTGTTCCATCAACCACACTGCCCCAGTGTTGTGTGGTCCAGTCCTGTGGACCACAGTGGTCCCCACTGTAAATAAGGAAACAAGCATGTCCTCCTGTCCAATCGCATTTTCATTAGTCACTGAAAACATTGTAGGGGCAGCAGACTCAAAGAGACGCCAGTTACTCCGTGACTCTGTTGGTCAGGAACCAAAACACGGTATGATTCCCACCTAAACATTTTCATGGAAAAAAGGTTGCCAATTTCAGCATCTCTCTCTCTCGAGCTGTGTCTCTCAACGAAAGGTTTGCTCAGCGGTCCTTGATCTTGAGGAGATGTTGTGAGAGGTGACAGCAACATACGGCACATGTTCTGTACCTAAATACATGAAAGACCCTCCTGTTGAAACACAGAAGCGAATGTGAAGATTAGAAGCTCGGATATAGAAGCTCAAACCGACTGTTGTGCCTGTCATGCCATGTACTGTAGGTAACCCAATGCAGAGCTCTTAGATCGGTGTGCACACAAAAGCAAAATAAGAATAGATTTGATCTCAAGCTCGGAATTCAATAGCTACATTGTATACAGAGTGATTTTTTGGGGCATGCAACAAATGGGTGGCCTGGAAATAGAAAATAAGTCCCCCCCCCCAAATGTTCATTTCATCTGAACCGAAACGCCTCTCCTTTTCGCTGTCGTTTTCACTCTGTTTATCTAATAACGATCCCCACTCCTTTCATTGTGTCACACTTATTAGTTTGTTTGTAATGCACCGGTAAAGCCAGACCTTTTCTGCTCTCGTCTGTACTCCCTCCATACACAGCAAAGGATTCATGTTTGCTGTGCAATTTCCGTTCCTCCAAGGTTAATTGTGAAAGGCCAAATGAATCTTCCTTGTCTCTGTGATTAATGGGAAAGAAGAGACGGGGTACTAAATCTCCTCATCTTTCTCATAACGGAAGAAATAGAATGAGAAGACAGTCCGGCTTTCATCAAATGTATGAACACCAGCTTTTGGTCCTGGTTGTGGCAAAGCTGTCGTGTAGGCTGGTTCCTGCTCCATAGAAGGGCTGTCGGGAGCCTGCCAACAGAAGCTTGTGCCAACAATATGCCCCCTTTGCCCTCACATCTATTGAAATCTCCCAAGCTCATTAAAACGTCTGGATCTGGGCCGAGTGGGTGTGCTCTGTTAGTTATACACCAACATGATTTCTTTTTCGATTATTTTTGAGGGGGTGGTAAACTTACTGACAAGACAGGCGAGGTTTGGCACATCCAATCATATTGCTGCAGCCTATTAGTCCGGTCCAGCGACATGATTCACACATAAAGGAACGGCTAAAGAAGTACAGCGTGAGTACTGAGAACCCGTCTCATCAAACCGCTGCCATCTGCGTCATATTTGCCTGAGGGCATACAATGCCTGGCCTCCTGATTCTGTACTTCTACTAAGTCGGAGATTCGAGTGGATATCCTTCTGTTTGTTTCCTTATGTGTCTGCGGACAGCAGAGAGGATCAAGCCGAATAACCAGAACAATATGTCTTAGTTATCGCACCCCCTCCCTCGTTCGCTCCATTCCCTCCAACCACCTGAATCTACAGGCTGGAGATTAGGGCGCCTGACGCCCCCACTGGCCTCCTCTGACCTCTGACCTGGTCAGTTTGAGTGACACGTCAGGAGGAACCAGGAGGCCCCGAACAGTGCTTCAGCCAGCAGCTCTCAAAACATCGAGGGTTCTTGTCACGTCAAGCCAACATCCCAAAGCTCCTTTTTCATGTCCATCTTGACAAGATAATGCAGCTTACCTACATAAATTAAAAATGGAAGATGCGCTGCTAGTGATGCCATACAATGTGTGAAAGCAACTGAGTGTTGAATTATCTATGTTCATTTAGCATGTTGTTCCTAAACATGGGGTTGCCTCTTATAAGATTACACGGTTGTTTAACTGTCATCCAGTTTGGCCCCTTTTCAAAGAGCACCATTCACTGATGCAATTTAAACAAACGCTTTTCCCAGCATATTGCATTATGGGTATTCCGGTGGTTTGTTGAAGTTAGCCTGATGGCATGCGGCTCGCGTTTGATGTGCCTGCGTTGGGGCTCCCAGCGTGTCTCATCAGTCTTAGTCAGGCCAGCGAGAGAGGACGTCACCCACACACACGGGACAGATGCCCCGCCGGCCTGAGACCTCCAGCTGCTTCCTGACGTCGAGGAGAAATGGCTGCCTCAGGTCGGAGGTGCGTAGAGGACTTGTGTCCTCGCAGCCAACGGCCTTTACCCTTGCCCCAAACCTAGGCCTCACCTTCAGGTAGGGGTCAGCGATGTGGAGGAAGATGAGACGATGCTCTTCTCGTCCTCGTGGCCCACATGCATGTCCACATGAGAACCACTTTCGACATGAATGCAAACTGTGTACTACGTAGATGTGTAATAGTGTTTCATTTGCAAGTAAATGAGATATATGAGGATGTGGAGGATGGGAATTTATGAGACTCACCCAGCAAACTGCAGGAATCAAAGGTTTGCACCATAAAAAAAGTACATAAAAAAATATGCCATGATGATTTAGAAAATACTTGAACACCACTCCAACACGGAGATTACTCTGTTTACAAATAGACTCCAATTACCTGAATTAATGGCTTGCAAAAGTAGCTGAAATTCGAGTGGTTTGGGGAGTTTTTTGGAAGGAAAGATCAACATGGGTCAGGAAAACACTGTTGCACAGTGCCCTTGTTCATTCTGGAGCGTCGCCATCGTCTGCCAAGTCCTACCCACTGGGAAGCCCTCGCCGCGGGGGAATTTATATTTCCCTGATGTTTTTATCCTATTTACCTGTGGTGCTTCCCTTGTGAGAGCTGCTCTCTCGTTCCAGAGTTGTACCCTTCGGAACCTCAAAGTCTTCCAGTATCCAGCACAGGTGTGCATGGTGTAGGAAGGGTTGGAGATGGGGGAGGAGGGGGAGGAGGGGCAGCGTTGTTTGGGGAGGGGGAGCGGGAAGGCTGGCTCCACTTCACCCCCGAGTCCTGCAGACAGGTCTCCTAGGCTGGGTAAATAAACGGCGAGCTGGCGGACGGTCAGCGGGCGTGGGCCAGCAGAGCGGCGATGACACCTTGTTTTCATTTCCACTCAGACGCCTCGGACACTGAGAGCATTCAGCATTCACACTAAAACTCATCCCACCCTTCGGAGATCCCGTTGGTCAGGCATGACAAGATCCTCTCGCAAGCACGGAGCCACATCCATGCGTACTGTTTGGAAGGCGATGACAGCAGTTAGGCCTACCTGGGGCTCCACTTGTAGTGTTTGGGGTTCTATTAGTTAGGCCTACATGGAGCTCCACTTGTAGTGTTTGGGGTTCTATTAGTTAGGCCTACATGGAGCGCCACTTGTAGTGTTTGGGGTTCTATTAGTTAGGCCTACATGGAGCTCCACTTGTAGTGTTTGGGGTTCTATTAGTTAGACCTACATGGAGCTGCTATACATGTATTCATATGTTATGGAGTGCAGTTGGTTAGGCCTGGATAGTGCAACATCCTTACTCTTTCCAAACACAGCTTGGTCCTTGAAGTGGCAGGATGCAATAAGGGATGTTAATGGTTTACTGTAAGATAGGTAGGTACAGTAGGTACCCAAACACATACACATGCACACACCATAACGCATAACAGCTGTGTGATCAGCCCAGTTGGTGACATCATTATAAAGGGGTGTTACTGCCCTCCTCGACCAGCCAATGACATTAAGCCTACAGGGATTTACCATACTGGGGCAGGACTCCTTGCTTGTCCGGCCCACTTCAAGAATGAAGGACTGCACTTTTCCTGCCACAGTTCAAGTCACATTTCAAGAGAAGTGAAGCTTCCAGTCGTTTGAAGTTGATGATTTTGGAGGCGTATATGGTGTTGAGTTCTCAAAAGGGAAAAGTAAGGTTGTTTCAGGATGGTTTCCCTTGTGGTGTTGCTTTAAGTCATTACACTGTGTATGTCAGTTTCTAGGCTTAATCTGAAGTCCAATGCTAATTGCTGCCCGCTCCCCTAAACTGTTGCCCCGCTTTAACAAGAAAACAATCTATTTTAGACAAGCACACTTACTTACGTAAGTCACCTTGAACTATAGCATCTGGTGAATGGCTAAAATGTCCACATTTAAATGTGGGTACTGGAGGGGTGGAAACACAGCGTCGACAAGTCTCACTCCTGCTTTTCTTTCTAAGGCATGTAACTTTAGTGCGACAACAGACAGCGATCCATAAACCACAGATTAGTAAGGACATAAGATCCCACCCCCCTCCGCCAACAAACATGCACACACACACACACACCCCTGTCCATGCCACCCCTCGTATCCCCTACTCACACACACAGCCGCACATATTTCATCCGTCGTATTGGGTGACAAACCAGCCAACAGGGTCTGCGGCCAGGCGTGTTTAGGCTGCACTCGGGACATAATCCTGCCTGGATCGCACCCCGCCAGGGGCGAGAGGGGCGTAGGGCCGCCACTGCCACCACAGGACGATAATTGGGGAGATGGTGAAACTCAAGCCTGGGGGAGCTGGAGGAGGACAGGGGGGCGTGTGGAGGGGGAAGGGTGTCTCCTCAGAGCTTCTTTGCTGGGATCAAAGGCAGCGTGAGCTAGCTGGTGTGTCGTTTTCCGAGGTCACAGCGGCAGGATGCACGCACACTCAGCACCAGGGCGTGTTAACTGAGAGCTTGTAAGTGTATATAGTTGAAGCTCTTCCCCGTCGACTCGAAGTTCAGACATGTACAGGAGGAGGATGGAGGGGGGTTCCAGCCTGAGAATTATCCAGAGGTATTCAGAGAGTCTACAGGATCACTCGACAGTATCATTGAATACCCTGCCTGGTGCCTACCAAGTATTGACTTGGTAGGCACAGATAATGTGTTGATGTTGGTAAACTTTAAAATAATGTTTTGTGTTTATCTAAACACAAAACAAACTCGACCCTAAACCAAACTCAAGCTTTCCATACTTTCCAAATGTAGCTCCATACTTCAGTATCGCAAACAAATTTGCCAAGTACCCACAGCGTACTCCCTCTCTCTCTCTCTCACACACACACACACACACACATTCCAAACTAGCTCACACACCACACACCCTTCCACAAACCACATGGTCGTTGACACCCCCTGGTGAGCTGGGGTCAGCCAGGAGTCACATCATCACGGAGGTGAATATAGAGTTACACGCTCCTCCAACATGTCGGCCGGCACAGCATTAAACACAGATAAAGCATGCCGTTTGAGCTCCGACTAAAAAAAGGATCATTGGATCGCTCTTACGCGGTGTACTTCCCGTTTATGGCACGACACCCTTGTCGACGGTTCCTTTCGATGTCCCGAAATGTTCTGGAAACCACTGACCGGATCTAATGCCTTTCACTTCGGGTTGTGTCCTACATTCAGGCCCGCACAGCACAGAGATGCACACCTACGGTACACACTTTGATACACGCACGCAAATCTAACAAATAGACACAAATTTGATCACATATCTCAGTCGGCAAATACCATATCAGCGTGCTTGAGACTCTTATTATCACCGTTGGTACCCACAGAGGAATATGTGCCAGCTGTTTCTTCGGTAAGCTGCCACAGCAGCTGCTGGCTAGTACCCAGGAAAGACTTCATTTTGCCAACTATCCGTTTGTCCACGCGTCCATCGACTAGTCCATTCATCGGTGTGTTTGGGTTGGAAATGGCTCTCTCACACTGCTTGAATGGAATAATTGTACCTCTATAAGCAGATGGATCATATTCAAACACATCAGACCTCAGCACAGCAGGCCTGGCGTTACAATTAACGGGATTCTAACTCTAGAGGAGACATCATTCCTCTGCTACTGTAGTTCAGGCGTGTTTGTAGGGGGATGGGGCTCTGTAAGTCCCGAGGGGTACAGAGAGGATTAGTACGTCAGTAAATCAGTGTGCACTGTCTCGAGACTCCACTTGCCTTTCAGCACATGCTGTAGCGCTTAATTAGAGTTATTGATTAGGTCCTGTTGAATCTGCAGTCTTAATGTGCCAGATTTAATGACTCCTGGTTCATCTGGGTTTTGCGGGTATGAGGTTGCCATGTGTCTGTGTGTGCGAGTGTCTCTTCCGATCCCTTTGGGTTTGTCCAAAATGTGAATGCACAAGTCCATATCATTAACGGCACTCTCTGGCACCCCCGTCTCTCACCAAGTGTAAGATGTGAGGATCAGAGAGGCCATCCAAACGCCCGGAACATGGACGTGAGACGAGCTCGGGAGACGAACCGACGTCACAGAGCTTTGCCCCTTTTCCATCCCCTTTTCGAGCAACGAAATCTGCTCTCCCTCTTCCACCGCCGTGGAACAATGTGAAGTGGCCGTGAGCGAGCTTTGGGGGCCGCTCTCTGGCTGGCTGAGAAAGAGACGTTAAAGCAACCCCCGTGACAATTTAACTGACGCTGCAAGTCAACGCGGCCCGGAGGATCGATTGGCTTGTTATTGACCTGCCTCGTCAGAAAAGCGAGCGCTTGGCCGCCAGCAGGACCACATGCAAGGGCTCGGGGGGGGGGGGGGTCGCTGCTGCGCCCATTTCACGGGGCGGGTCTCAAGTATCCCAGCGCTCGGTGCTCTGCCAGCGGAAAGCACATTGATCTCTGAAGGTGATGAAAAGACTCTCTCTTAGGCCCTCAGTTTGTCCCTGAAAAATCCACCCGACCTCCATGCTGAGCGAGAGAGACGGCATTGATGATCCGTGCGTGCATGTTGTAGGCATATCCGTCTTGTTTGTCTTCCTCGTTGAGTGTGTGCTTGTGTGTGTGTGTGTATGTGTGTAGGGGGTTCACATCACAGTTCCAGAGAAGAGCTGGTTGTTCATCACTAATGGTTTTCAGCCCCTACTTTTTCACAGTAAAGTACTGTGTGTAGTGTGTGTGTGTGTGTGTGTGCACTGTTTGCATGTGTGTGTGTGTGAGAGTGTGTGTGTGCATGTGTGTGTGTGTAGACATAACAAGCAGTTTGCCAAAAAGCGGATGCCTCACCATCAGTGGGGAGGCCCCAGTGAGAGAGGAAGAACAGGAGCAGAGGGGGTTAGTGTATGCAGTTTTGTGACATGAGCTAGAGACTATTTTGGTCTCTCTACTAGTTCAAAGAGAGGAAAGATGCATTTTTAATACTGGTTCAATCTGCTTGACGCAAAGCTAATGGGCTCCAGGAGTGATGGACATGTTCTTCGAAGGCTAATGGAG
This sequence comes from Osmerus mordax, assembly GCF_038355195.1. Classification (NCBI taxonomy): domain Eukaryota; kingdom Metazoa; phylum Chordata; class Actinopteri; order Osmeriformes; family Osmeridae; genus Osmerus; species Osmerus mordax. Next base: position 4,964,460 of record NC_090072.1, on the reverse strand, counting down.
AACCTCGAGGATTAATTATCGGACAAAGTTGGCATCTGGACAAATGCACAGCCACCACAAGCTCCTCTGATGAAGAAACAACTTCTCTTTACAAATCCTACAGGGCATATGTGAATTCATAACTCAGACCTAATCACTTCCCCAGACCACAGCCTGGTTGACACAGGAAGGCCCTGATGAGCCACGCAGCGTTAGCTTGTTTTTAATCATTTGCTGCCTTGTGCATAATTAATATTACATGATATAATTAGATGGAGATTCTTATTGGGTGATGTCTTGGGACACACACCGGCTTAATGACAACAACATTGGTTCCCAGTACAATTATGTGTGTGTGTGTTCGAATGAAGTATTCTGCTAAAGTACTCTAGCAAATAAAGTTTGATCAGTTTAATCAGTGTGTGTGGTGTGTTATTGCTCCATACATAGCGTTCCGGACTGGTCATAAGTTTAAATGCAGACTGTAATCAGACAGATTCGGAGTTACTCCCACAGTCTCCAGCTAAGTGCACATTTACAGCCCACCACTCATTCTCTCCCGAGCAGGAGAATAAACATCGACGTCATGAAAGGTAGAGACAAATATGCCGATGCTGACAGTCAAAAGAGGGACCAGGAAGGGTCAGCACCAATTCATGGTAACCCTAACCCTAACCATAACCCCCACTCCGTATTCGAGTGCTTGGACCAAGGTGTGTTCGTGTTTGAATGTTTGGCTGTTTTTTTTCTAGATCCAAAAGGTTTCCACTAAGTGTGTATTTGTATGTTTGTGTATAGTGGCTGGCTAGATTAAGTCATAAGAAACCTCTGTTTATCAGACAAGCCACTAAACAAAGGTAACACATACTACCTCTGGATACCAGTAATGTATGACCAATGACAAGTTACGATTAAATGCTTTTTCAATTGGTTTGAGTTGAAAAGTATTGTAGAGGTTGGGAAATAATTTGAATAGTTCTGTTTAGAGGTATGGGTTAGGAAATTGTTTCAATAGCTCTATTTGTTTTGGAAATAGATGCAATGGTGTATGTTATGCAAGGACAGTAGTTTAATGGGGCCAACCATGATGTCTTGGACAAGAAACAATATGTTTCTGGAAGAATTGACAGTTCTCAGACATTGTCTTAATAAAGACATTACTTGTCCAAATCCAACATGTTTTTTTCTGTCTCTGGGTTATGGACTGTGGTTAGCTTAAGTTAGCAAAGTAGCAGTTATTTGAATTCCATGAATAGTATTTATTGCATTAAATAAAAAGGCAGACATCTTCTTAAAGTAGTTGTAGTTCAACAGTAAAGGTTGAGACGGGATGATATGATGTGTTTTGATTAGACAAACAAAACACATTCATCCATTTCAGCCAGATGCTAAGTTCATGTCATTCTCAACAGAAATTAAATCGGAAAACCATCTGTGGATGATTAAATTGGTGGTCAGTTGTTGGAAGCCTAAAAGATGGGGGCGGGCTTAGATAATAATTGATTTCCTGTGTCCATGCTGTGTCTTTTTCAGTATTTCTAGTTCATAGTGTCTCTCTCTCCCTCTATTGCTATCTGGATGTATTTGGATGTACAACATGTTAGTTTAGAATTGACTGTCATTAGTAAGGTAATTGTAGACTAAGCAGACTATTCTGTTTTGTCTGGAAAAGCCCCCTCGTGTGAGGTATTTTGAGGCCAACTTGTCAACCCAACTGTCAGTTTTGCATTTCACAGCCCCCTTAACAATTCAAAACAGCCCCCCCCCCCCCCCCCCACACACACACACACACACATTGTGGAATAGGGAGAGAACAGAAAACATCAATAGTAACAGAAAATGCTGATTTTGAATTGTGGTCTTATTTGCATATTTCCTGGAAACAGGACCCAGTGTTAATGTTCCTTAGTGATATATGCATTGCCATGCAGAGGAACAAGGACCCTGGATCCAAAAATGTCTCTGTTTGCCAAACTCCTCCTCGCTACGCAGTCTGAAAGTAATTGTAGATTGTCGAGTCGCGAGCCAAGCATCGTACAGTCTATTGTAGCATAATGTATAGTTTGGCATGGTTTTCTGTGTTTAATTCCTTCAGCCATGTTGTGATGTGGGGTTAAGTGGAAGGTAATAGAGTCTTAAACACACTAGACTCCAGTAAATCCTTCTAAATCCTCATTCTGCCCTACTGCGGAACTGGAGCCCATCCAACATTCCCCAAGAGAAAAGACACTGAGCAAATGCAGAGACACAAAAAGAGGGTTTAAAAGAGGTGTGTGTGTGTTATGTTGCACTGCCATGACATATACACTGAACCGTCATGCCGCATATTGCATTAATAATATCCAGGCAGTGTGCGCACAAAACGTACACACAGAACAGCAATAACGGATGTTTTTCCTAATGTGACAGGTTCCGATCATGGATCACTGATCATGATTATCCCAATAAACTCATTTCCACCTAGTTATTGGAACTGATTTAATCAGGGTTCATCGGCTGTGTATCAAGAGCCTCATCTTGAGCTGTTTCATAAAGTGTCTTGCATGTTAGACTACCTGCCCCCAAAGTTGTCATCTATGCTCTTGTTTGGTCTGGCTTTTCCCCAGTGCAAGGCAGAGTAAGTTCAAAGTGGATCCAGCTAGAGACACAGGCTGCCTGTAGTATCGACACAAGAAATATCAAGAATGTAACAAACTGGTAGGAAAGTAATGCAGCCATGCACGCTGCTGTCAGTCACTGCTTGACCAAGCAGCCATTTCACCCACCACAGATGCAATGATGCTGTATGATTCCCTGCAAATCGTCCAAGATAGAGCACTGTCTGTATGCACGCATGGAGGTGTGACATGATGGCAAGTCTTCCTCTCCAGACGCAAAGCTAGCATGGGCTTTCTGTGCGCTGGCTTGTCGACTTGGTCTAATGGCTTTTCAGTCTGGAACCATACTATTACACCGTGATCTGCACTCCACAATCACAGGAAAGGTCAACATTAATTTCCAGCTTGGAAGGTGCAATTAGGCTTGCTGTGCCGTTCTGCCACCAGCCAATTTGGGATTTGGGTTTACCTTGGAGATTGGATCTCGGTGTTTTTCGCATGGGCATAGTTTTTTGTTTCATTACAGAATCGTGTTTCATTACAGAGTTGTGTTTCATTACAGAATCTTTAAATGATTTGATTAAGGAATAGTACAATGCACAGGAATAATACTTGCTTTTTAAATGGGTTGGTGAGGCCAGAGTCCAGTACACTTTTTGTCAGCACCATGAGCTCTATAAATAGCATTATCTCAATGCTAAAATATATTGCCAGAATGAGTCAGAATGTTTGGATAGAAGAGGGAAAAACCTAGTTCTATTTATCTGTTATTGATGTGTACAACTGTATCTGACAAATGTGTTTAGCTGTGGTTGTTGTTGTGACAAGCACTTCAAAACCACAGTCAAGTGCATCATTTAACAGTTTTTTTTTCTTCTGAAATTCAGCTTCAGAATGTTTTTGTCTTTTTTGATATAGAAAAAGCTCTTTCAGATAAGGTCATGAGAATCAACCATATTTCGCCAAAAATATGAACATTACCTGCAACAACAACAAAAATCTTGTTTGGACAAATATTCCGGTGTGTGTGAGTGTTCTAAATAGCTGTTACAATTCCCTCTTTCATTTGGGTGAAAGTAAATATTTGTTTTGCCCTTGGTTTTCCACAGCCAGTCTGTGTATAGGTCTACTTACAATTTCAGATTGTTCTAGATTTGTTACTGTGCATTGGAAACCCTTTGTGCTATGAAGTGAAGCATTTATATAGAAAATGCACCTGTAGCTAGATACTGTACCTCCTGAAAGCCATGCCAGGTTTGAAAGCTTGGCCGAACTCCACCCAAACCTGTATACCTGGGCCACGCTCCCAAACAGTGGGAACAAGTTGAGAAGCAAATGTCACATGGCACTGAAACCTATGCCTGCTTTTTACACGGCAGTATATTATAGCTGTCTCTCTTGCTCTGTTGACTTGGATATGATCTTGTTTCCAAACCCATGATGATGGACTTCTTCATGGCTGACCACTCTGGAGCTGTGGTCCCTTTCATCCAAAGTGTTGAGATAATCTATTCCATCACACAAAGCCAAAACATCTCACTGAAGGTTTCAAATATCTCCCCAATTCATATGTAAACAGAGCAACATATTGTTGCTTTCCTTATCATTATGGACTTCAGCCAGACTCACCAATATCATACATATTCAATAATAGCTTTGGAATAACTCTCAAATATTGCCAACTCAAAGAATGTGTTTCAACACCAAAGCATATGACTCTTCCCCCCAAAAAGATGCTCAGTCTTATGCAAACTGCTGCGTAACTTTCCTGCACGGGGCACCTCAGTCAGGAGACTGAAAGTGATCCACGAACAACAGTCGACTTTCCAGCATGTAAAACTTAACAATGCGTGTAATTGTTTTACTCTTCCGGTAGAGCATTAACAGATTGATGCTGTTCAAGGGAGGTGCAAGGGGAGAGGCTGAATCAGAAATGACTGCTATAAAAACGAACTCGAAGTCGAGGCATTCAAGTGGAAAAGAATAGAACCGAGGGAAAAGAGATGAGACAAAAAGGAATGCTCTTGTGGTTGGAGTGTACGAGCCCCCTTTCCCCATCAGTTTGTGTAAAAGTTATGCCTAAATACTTCATGAACCCAGGGAATTCTGGGGTGTGTGTGAAACTCCAAAGGCAATATTTTCACACGGCTTCTCTCTCATTTCTTTAGGTTGCTGCAGCTCGAATGCAGAAATGCACAATGCAATGCAGATCAAATAGCTGAAACGAGAGAAAGAAAAAGTATTGACTCGAACAATTCCTCTGAGTACTGACCAGAACATTTCCCTTTTGTCCTGCAGGGCCACAAGGAAAGCGTGGAAGAAGAGGTCGCAATGGAGAACCTGGTGAGTGAGTGTGTGAAGCGTTTGTCAGATACGCACAATTTCAATGCAGTTGTGGACTTTTCCTGTCTGTTGTTGAGACAGACAGACATTTCTGAAGACCGCAGTGGGTGGAATGTTCCAGGGAGTGCCTTACAGTTCAAGTCGAATGATTGGCCGTTTCCATTAGCATTTATTATTGTTAAGGACAATTTGGAGTTCACTCGACCTCCAAGGAAGACTCTCTCTTTCACTCTCTCTTTTTTTCTCTCTCTCTCAGATTTTTATCTCACCCTTTATGGAGCGGGCATGTCATATTCAGTTCAGCGCAGTCCCTGAATGTGAGGGAGACCTGTTTGTGGTGTGGCTACGTGGAGTTGTGAATATGGTATACGAAATTGAATCAGCAGCACAGGCATGTGGGTCTGCACACCGCAACGTGCAGGGCTAATAAGGGCTAATAAGGAGCCATAATGGACATTGGAGCCTTGCGGCACCCCCATGTTGAGACTTCATAGTGCTCGACAAAAGCCAATCCCTTGGACCAAAGGTATTGGCTCTCGTAAAAGCAAATTAGAGTGACAGGCCAAAGCGAGGTCCCTGTTTGGAGGGGGAGAGAGGCATAAGGTAGTGGTTAGACTGCGACCAAGGAAATGAAGGCAGACGCTGATACAAAAAGCAGATCATTTTGTTTCCTTGCACGTTGCTGCTAACTCCCAATGACAGCTTGAAAGTCACAGGACTAAGAGCTGATCTGTTGTGGGGCTGCATTTCAAACGGCCCAAATATTACCTTATTCTTTCTCTTTTTATGCATTTCAGCCCATTTATTTAAACATATGTATAATTGCAAGGGTTGGAGACTTAACTTTAACTGACTGTACTCAGTCATAACTATACAGTATGGGCTGCTCATAAGAACACACAAGAAACTGTTGCCAAAAAAGCAAAATGTCCGTTCAATATTACAGTTAGGGTTAGTGGAGTGTGGAGTGGGTGAGGATTAGGGTTTGGGGCTCCTCACCATAGTTCTACAAAGCCGCTGGAAAATGTTTCTGGCTGTTTTGTAAAAGTCCGAAAGTAGATGATCAAAATCCATCGCCGACCGCAGGCATCGAACATACTGAAACCATAGGATATCTTGTGCATTTGGAACAGTGATGCAAAGACCTCTGCCCAAGCTGCGATATATGATGCAGTAGGGCAGAGAGACCATGCTGCTTATGTAGTTGATGGTTTGGTGTAGGTTTTGAAAGGTCGGGATGGAGAACAATTATCAGGGCATCATCCTTTGTATCAGCAGTGCGCTCGTCCAACCATTAAAAAGAATATGTGACTATACTAGAGTATGTGAACACAAGAACAGCAATCTACGTCATTAAGAGGATAGAGTAGAACATAATCCTTCCCATTGTGTTATGGATAGTAGCCTGATTCCCAACATGGCAGACATGCTAATTGTTGGCAGGTCAGGTGGGCTAAAGCTATGACACACGCTTTGCAGTCAACTCCTTTGAGAGTAGGTCAGAGAGAGAGAGACAGAGAGACAGTCACTGGCACATGCTAAACAATAGCAGGGCTGGGTCAAATACTATGGTTTGGCCTTGACATTGTTAGCTGATCTAGGACGATGATATCGGCCCCTGCAACAACAAATAAAGCATTGAAAAGAGACTTCACACATGTAACTCTCCCTTGAAATGCACACACGATAAGAGCACTCTCTGTTAAAAGGAAGAGGTGTTCAACATGACCCATGCACAGCTGCGGAATACCTCGATGCAGCCTCTACGTCAGGTCGGAAGAGCGATAGCGACTTCCTTGGTCAGATGTGAGCGGACATGCGCCTCATACATGTCTGGTGAGCTCACAGTCTCCCTGTCGGTGACTCTGTGTTGTCAATAACAGATGGGAAAAACAGAGACGGGAAGTAGGAACTTGTTTCGAAGCTGTGCTAATAGATGGAGAATAATGAGACTGGACTGACTCGCTTTGATGGCGGATAGTCTAACATGCGTTTATAAACCATCGATCATCATATATCTCGAAAAGGCGTTTAGTCAACGTTCTCCCGCAGACCTTGGCAGAGTTCCATGGCGTTTGATTGTGGATGTGACCTAAAGGCAATGACATCACACTGTGTTCCTGCCATCCATCTTGTGCCTGCTGGTTCCAAAAACAGAATTTGGTAAATAGCTACTTGACAATTCATTAAACGAAGGTAATGAACTGTATCCCTCTGGGTTTTCTAACATAGGCGACGTGTAGCTGGGTTTGCCTCCAGTCAGAAGTGGAAGTGTCTCATAGAAGGCCGACCTTCCTGCAGCTGGTCCTCACTAATAAGAACATAAAGACCACGGATGATTTGCACGGTTCTGAAGTGAGGCCCAAGCTACCACGGCAACAAGCCCTTTGAGCACTGGTAATTGGGGGGAAAGGACAGGAGTAGCACCTTGCAAAAGAAGGGGTGCATTTTTAACAAGCGTGCAAACCCGTGTCGCAGTGAAATTAGAGCCCCCTCCATTAAAACAGTCATGTCCCCAGCCTCTCAGTCACTGTTGTTAATATAAAAGGGTCGGATGAAGATACCAGGGATGAGTTTTACATGACAGCATGCCAGAATGCCAGGTATATCACTGAAGGTGGGGGTTATGGTAGTTTCTTGGTATATTCGAACTTGTTAGTGGCTGTGATGCTGCCTGACTCAAACCCTTATAATATCAGAAATACCATTTGCAGTGCTGTCTGTGGTGGCTGTTGCAATGTGTACTAACACTTATTCTTCTCTGCTTTTCTTCTTTTCCAGGACCTCCAGTAAGTATTCCTGACTTTCCAGCTTGTCTAAGAGTGGTGATGCACAGGTAAAGCCTCCAACCCCATGTTCCCTTTCCTGGATCCCAGACAAGCCGTGGGATTTCCATGGCAGAGACCTCGCCTTACACCAAAATAATTACCATGAGAACGTGGAGTGAATTTAATTAATTCCAGTCACAATCACACATCATAGCGGCGTGGGGAACATTTCTATGCTCAAAGTTGCGATTTTGGGGTTTCTACTTGCTTAATAGCGAATCCAGGAAAAAATAACCTCAAACATAAGCTCTTTTGTGGATCTATATATACACTGTAAATACTGTACAAGAAAAACTCCACTGTGTAATTCGACTATATTATTAAAATAATATTTTCACCCATGCCTGCCCCTAATAGTAAATCTATCTTCTCATCCAGGCAGCATGGTTTGTAATAGGCCACGCTACCAACCAGCGCGTTTCCCTTCCCTGCCAGGTCCCTGCGCCCAAAAAGAGCATCTCACTTCATTATGTGCAGAGTGATCACAGAAAGGCCTCCCTTCTACAGATGGAAAACTCTGGAAGATGAAGACAGACCCATGTATAACCACAGGGGTTCCGACCATTTGCGGTCAGCCGTGCCCTGTGTGCGTGCGCTCTGTTAAAATAATTTATAGAATCCGAGGGCGAGCGAGATTGAATAGGTAAAATGGCGTGTGCCGACCACACTGTAAAAGTGGTAAGTGAATCGGCCACGCCTCCTTCGCTGCTTGTTGCTCCTGGAGGTCTGGGAGAGGGTGCAGGTGGTCTCTCATCTCCCCCCCCCCTCCCCCCCGGCAGGTCTTGCTTCCCTGGACCTCTCTGACATACAGCCTGCTGGCTGTAGGTGGTTTATCAGGCCTCTGCAGACCAGGTCAGAGGAGGATCCCTTTTCCCTCGGACACTTTTGGTGCAACTGATTTAAATTGTCATCCTGTGTCGGGTAGACAGGATTTGCACTTGGGACAATTCCATTCCATTAGTTGCATTTTGCCAGATGAACTAAATAAAGCCCCCTCAAACTTATGTGATAGAAAACACGGATTATTTTCATAAAGGTCTGACCACCAGACCAGTGCCTTAAGTTTATGCAGCATGAATTGGCGGTAGAATCGTCTGGCAGGGGTTTGGTTTTAAAGAGGGGAGGGGGGGGGGGATGTGTAGCTGGCAACCATGTATTATGGCAACCCTACTCTCTGAACTCACTTCCAAAAACAAAATAGGCAGTAATGAATGTCTTCAGGCCTCGTTACTATTAAAACAGACAGGATATATTGTCTCTGTCTGTAGTATGTACCGTAAAACTCTACAAATCAAAGTGTCTTTTAGCAAATGAATACTAGGCCCTGAACATTATTGAGCATCAGTCACTGAATCTATTTCAGGATAGAATAAACCAGAGTTACATTATTCAGAAACGGTGCCTAATTATCTCATGTAGTTTCTTATTAGTCATGCCCAACCTGGGAACATAGAGAGAACACATTGCCTCGCTTGCATATCAAGAGGACTGTCTCAGAGGAACATTGGCTAATTTGTACCCGGTGTTCCGAACTGAACGAATGAGTTCTGGTGCTTTCATTACCAGCCTCTCTGCCTCCTGGCTTTACTGTCACTTAACGCTGTTGAGTAGACAGAGACCTGTGGTCTGAGAGGGACTCCAGTTAATCACAAATCACTGGGACACACAGCTAATGTGTACCATTCAGACATGGAAAACAGATCCGCTTTGTTTTTATTGGACAATTTCTCCCTTCCTTTCCTCTACTTGATAATCTACGAAGATCCTGCAAGGACCTTTGTCAAATAGGCTCTAATGTATTCCGTGTCTTTGAAAACAATTTGCAAAGTCCTGTGGAATATTGGTTGAGTGAGCTGTTTGATAGTTAGAGGCTTGGACAGAGAAAACCAAGAAAAGTCGTTGCTCTTCTTACGCTGATATAAAAGGGAACTTCCGACGTTTCCGTTTGCATCTGTGCATCAAGAGAACGAAGCAACGCAGGCCTCTTCAACTTCAACACGTCTGATCCGGGGCCTGGCACCTGCCACTGTGCTGCGCACGATTTAGCACTAAGCCACGCATGAAATCTCAGTCTCTCGCTCCCCTTTTCTTCCCTCGCGGTTCCACCTGATCGAAAGCTTTCCGCAGAATACAATTCTATCAAATCTGCTGCGGCCTTGCTATTGTAACAGAGGGGATGTTTCCAAGTTAAGCTTCTATCAACTAGACTTTTACAGTCCGTTTGGGTAGCTGATCCGCCGTGTAAGGGGCTTGCAGTGCTAGCAGAGTTCATTCAGCTGATGGGGATCAACCTGCGGTGCAACGAGACATTAGTCATTTGAGGTCCCTGTGGCAAGAAGCTGGAACGGAAGCGCCCATGCTCTGCCGCAGGTCACCTATGCAAATACCTCATCATCCGGCAAGCACATTCACCCTTTCACCCCGGATATCATCGGCAGTGGTTGCCTTTCATCGATGCGGTCGTCTCTTTATACAGTACCTCTGCCGGTTTCTGTAGAGAGCAGCTGAGATTGGAGCCGCTGGCGGCAGGTAGCAATCCGTCCCTGCGTATGAATTATGCATCCGGGGTGGCAGGGACGAAGATGCAGGGGCCTTCGCCCCTCATCCATAATGCACCCCACCACCTGTTAATAAAACATTCTCCGGTTGGACTTTGATCGCTCCTGCTCCTGGGGACTGTATCAGACATGGGGGGGGGGGGGGGGGGGGGGGCTGTGTATATGTGTGTGAGGGTGCGTCTTCCAGGTAGTGAGCGCTGCGGTATCTGCATGAAAGACAAGGAAATTACATGCCCTGAGTTTAGATGAGAGTTGAGTTCCACTCTGCGAGAAAAACTTGAGACATTTTCGTTTTTCAGTATGAACATTGGTGTGCTATGCATCGAAATCGAAGAATGAAAAAAAAGGATGTTTTATATAGGGATTTGTGGTAGGGGAAAACCTCAAAAGAAAGGAAATTCATATGACCACCATAACCCAAACTCAACCGATGCAAATCTGCCACATCCTTAATTACTCAAGTGTTAACTCATTATTCACAAAAGGAATCCCTTTAATGCATATACACCCACCCACTCACACTCTCTCTCACACACACACACACATGTCAAATTAGTTTTTCCCACAGAGGCTTTAAATGTGCAATCTGACATGACAGTTCATTTCTGCTCACGAGGGGTCCCAGCGTGGCTTGAGGCGGCTGCTGGCTGTGGACGTGACCACATGAAGAGCGTTGATTTTCACATGTCAAGTCTATTCTTCACATTGAGCTTTTCAGTGGAGCTTGTTCCTCTGCTGGCAAAAAAAGTGAGGCTGTTTAAACAACTTGACACCATCCTGCTGTTTTGCCATTTGGTTTCACAGTAAAAAATAAATCAAATACACTTGACACTGGCACTTGAGGTAATAATAAGCAATTACTTATTACTAGTTTAATTATAAGGAGTTATTGTTAGGATTGATTAAATAAGGTAGCTCCTTCTGTACGTCAAAGTTCGGTCTCTATATCATGTTTGACATGACGTGTCTCAGCTTGACAGGTCATGGGTCATTATGTAGGCTGACAACTTCCTGAATAAGGCTCCAGAATGAACAGTTGTTTCACCAGGCAGCCCCAGCCAGTCACCTCCTCGGGTCTGTCAGACAGAACTGCCTCCCAAATGCAAGGTGACCTCGCTAATTAGCATGAATGCCAGAGAGCTATGATGAGCCTGGAGGATGTGTATGATGCTACCCTGCAAAGCATGCTTTAAACACACACACACACACACGTACACACACACGCACATATGCACACACACATTGCATATTTTCACATGTATATATACACACACACACGTGATCACAATCTCCCATTAGTCGGCACAAACACACAGTATTCTCTATCCACACACTGGTTAGGGTTAGCATATACACAAGGATATACACACAATAAATCCTTTTTATGCAGGCTAATTGTGCTACACTGTGGATATGGGAACCAGATGCCATTCCCAAGTCAGTTTTCCAGTGTGGTTTTCCTATCCCTGCCTAACCTCTGTGTCCAGATTCCTCTGACGAGCACCAGCCACTTGTGGCCGTCAGCTCCTGCCCATGCTGCTCCTAGTCCTCCTTGTCCCCCACAAGCCTCCCGCCCTGGGGCCTTGGGTAGATGATTGAGGGTTCCCATGCACAACTAACTGGGACCTGAGGTATATTCTGGGTTCTTACTTCCGGCTCCTTCTCTGTCCGTCAAGGAATCACCATGACACTGCTGTTTAGTCCTCTGTCCGGAAATGCTGCACTTTACACAATTACCGCCTCGCCTCGCCTTACTGACTGTAATGGCTTTGTTTGTTTGTTCTGACGGCTCTCTTGAGACAGCATTAGTTTTTTCGGTTTTCAGAAATAGGATGGAAACCTAGCATTTATTTAGCAAGCAAATGAGCCAGTTTACTTGAAGCCTGTTAGATGTCAACAGACTAAGAAGACAGCAGACAATCTAAAACAAACCATCCAAAGGGGAAAGGAAATGGCCCATTTCATAAATAAAGAACAGAATTGAAAATATAATGGCTATATATATATAGTGAAATTTGTGTGCCAGGTACATTCTCCTTGAAGGTGGAAAGACTAGTTCAAATTACACATCTCTTGATGGCCATGATTTATAACTGTCTCCCTGGTGTTAGTTGCAATGTACAGGGTTTGTTATGATCTGCTATGTGTACATGTTCCCATTCTCACCAATATCAGGTTGGGTGCTGGGTGTCCACGGCTGGAAGGCCCCCTTGTAACATAGGTGTTACTTTGTTGCTGAAGCGTGCCATATATGTTTCTTCCAACACCCAGAGAGTTTGACAAATATCAAAGGTGACCTGAATGAGTCCTGCTCGAATCCCCGAGTCATATGCCTTTGAGCTTCTCCAAACATTTCCTTCTCTCTATCAAAAGAACCAGAGCACATTGTCGAAGCTTCTGGTTCAATTTAGAATTTGACTCCCTAGCTTTTGCTGCCTATCTGGGCTGAGGGGGGCATTTGCGTTTGTGAGTTTCCTACACGCACGGCGCTCGCTAATGCTGCGTCGCCGCTTGAAAACCCCCAAAAAGTAAGGAGGCAGTAAAGACGGAGGTTGTTAAAGTAATAGTCGTTAGCCTGTGCACTTCAGGATGCCAGCGCTTCAGGGTGGAATGATTTGTTCCATGTGGCAAACAGTGCTCAGCAGCAGCAGCCAGGCAGTCCAGTTGGCTCCGGTCCTTTTACATGGGGATGCACATTCAGTTTGATGGATGGATTCAACAAACCTCGATACACACAAGCAGGTTGCTGCTCCAATGGAAACCAGGACAGCTCCCGACTGAAGTTGCGCATAGACGCCTGACTACTCGCAACCCCATGGATTAAGTGGATCGTTTTGCGAGATCGGACCCTGAATCGCGCGGCCAAATCTGCGAGAGCAATTTCTCTCGTGTCAACAAGGGTGAAAACAGTGGAAGGGATCCAGCCCTTTTGCTTCAGACTTGGGCCTACGCTGTCCAACTCTCATCCATCCCATTTTTGGGAAAATGATAGGAGAACAGGAGGTTGAAATATGGATTGTTTCGGGCCCTGACGTGGGGATGCCAGGTTTCTGGCATCTGCTGGGGCCTGTCAACATGTGAGAGGATTGGCGGCTCCAGTCTTATACAGAGTGATAATAGCTGGTTAGGCTGTCTGGCTCGGTTCGTTATTAACCTTCCTCAAGGCAATCTGCTTCTGTCTAGCGCTAATGACAGAACATTATCTTCCTCGAGATGAATAGAGAAAAATAGATCATCTTTATGGTCTTAATTACTTTAAATCAGACATGAGCAAAACCATGTCTTCTGGGAGAAACTGATTTTGTTGGGAGATAAGTTCCAGAGACAACCTTTTTCCCCAGTTGATTCTCATAGTCTCTAACAGTGGCTAGTCTCCAACTCTTAAGCCAAACCATACCTATGCAGATGTTATAAAGAAAGTTGTAATCGTAGTGCACTACTTCATATTTCATTCCAGCAACAACAGGCAGTCCATACGTATCAAATGAAAGCCAGGACGTCTTGTTTAGCTACCTTTACTGTTCTGTTCTGGTATTAAGTGGGTCAAGTTACATGATCAGATTGGAGTAGCTACGTGGAGTTGGTTTGGCCCTGATTGTGTTTCTTTCATTTTTCTTTTGAGTTTTTTCTCATCATGCTCTCCTTCTTTGAGTTTCTCCTTAAACGAGCTACTTACTGCGAGCCACTGGCGGAGGAGGACATTTAGTTAGCTAAATGGAAGGAGTAACCCATGGCTTTACAGGCCCAACCGTTCATGACCAAATATAGTGAGGTAATATTTGTCCAAATATTTGAGTAGTTGGGGAGAATTACCCCAATGAAAAGCTCTTCCTATACTTCCAGGCCAGGCCTGGGCCTGCTCCTCCAGGCCAGGTCTGGGCCTGCTCCTCCAGGCCAGGTCTGGGCCTGCTCCTCCAGGCCAGGTCTGGGCCTGCTCCTCCAGGCCAGGTCTGGGCCTGCTCCTCCAGGCCAGGTCTGGGCCTGCTCTTCCAGGCCAGGTCTGGGCCTGCTCCTCCAGGCCAGGTCTGGGCCTGCTCTTCCAGGCCAGGTCTGGGCCTGCTCCTCCAGGTCTGCCTGCCTGTCCCTGTGATGAGCAACACAGTAGGCTACAGTACAGTGAGCAGGTGTGGTTCATGTCAGACTGCAGTCTCTACATGTTGTCCAGTACTATGAGCAGGTGTGGATATCGGTCTCCACACGTTGTGACCAAATGGAAGCAAACTCCTATTGAGAATAAGTGTATGTTACAGGACCATAGCACACAAAGAACAATCTGTAACACTGATTTGGCTGATAATTTGAAAAACATTGAAAGTATAAATCACAGCCGATGACTAAAAAACTCTAATTCATCAAACCTTGTGCTTTGAGTTGAATCATACTGAACAAAGACTATTGGGGAATTTTAATTATGAGGAAAACATTCAAATTGATTTCAGTCCTTTGAGCAAGTTCCACCATGTTGCCACAGTGATTATATAACAACCCAACTTGAATTAAATGTTTAGTCATGTAAAGTGATTGGATTTTCATTTCTTTCCACTAACTGTTTCTGCCCAGAAGTTGTTAACTAATGTGTACAGCAGTCTCATGAACCAACGGCTCTGTTAAAAGAAATGAAGCGAAGTGCTGGATGCCAGCAAAATCTGTTTGACAGCCTTGTGTTAAAGTTGCAATCGGTTGTTATGTTTCGGATCCAACACTTTGTATGTTTATGGCAGTAGCTTGTCAATGGATGCTAACTCGCCCCAAGCCATTTTCCCCACCTGAAACAATAGAGCCCAAGTGGAATATGAATGTACACCTACTTGGGTGTTCCAATCAGGATAGAGTTGTTACTTTAGGTCTTGACTATATCCCTAAAATATCCTACAGTATATCATTGTCCTTCAAACGGTCTCTCATTCTCTCCGAGGGCAATCAAGAGTCTTGGGAAGGGCTGTTTTGTTTACAAGTCTACCGTGCCTCTCTAAATATGATGCCAGGGAAAACCAGGGGAACACCTTTGAGTGTGTGTGGCCCCTTGCATGAAACTAGGGGAATGGTCCCTAACAACTGTTCCAGGACAACTACACTACCAGTTGGCCACCTCACCAACCATACAGCAGACACATTGGGAGAATTCCAACCAGCTGGAGTAAGGAGACCGATTCTTTCGGATGTTAAAGCCATTTTGTTTAAAGCCAACGAAAATATGCGTCCGGCAAAATGATTGACACTTCATGAAAGTCCCTGTCATCAGCTCTGCTGACGGAGACCTGCATGTCCCAGGACGAGGTGTGGAGGTCATGGGGGCTGACCTGGATGGAGCCTGCCTTCCTTAGAACAGCCTTGGAACTTGGCTGGGGAGGATGGCTGCAATACCTCTTGGAGTTCTTCCATTCTAAATTGTTACATAGTGTGCCAACAGGAGTCTGTGTCTACAAAGCTGCTATCCTAGGACAGACCAAAAATAACCCAGAATACGACTTTAACTGTCAGTCAACTGATTTCAGTCTGGAACGTAACCAGTGCATAGATTTGTCTCTGCAGTTCAAGAACATCGCAAGACAGTCTGAAAGGAGGAGATCACTCGTGCGACTGAATGTGTAGTGAGGCATCTACAGACATTTGTGATCAGATGTCGGTTGAGACAAGGTTTGCTGTGGAGGTCAACAAACGTTGGTGTGCTCTGGTCAGGTGCTAGTTGGAGGAGGAGAACCCAAGCGTGAAACACTGTGGGGTTACAAGGCCAGCTCATTAGGATCGTACGGGGTGCATGGATGGGCATTCTGCCCTCAAGGTCTCTCACCCACCCATGTTCTTTTACAAGGCCCACCCAGGAGCCTCGCCAGTTGATTGACAACCATCGGAATGTGGGCCATCTAAGCAACGCCCAGAAACTGTTGTGTAAAATGCTCAAGCGAATTAAGTGTTCCCCTCGTTGAGGTAATATGTTTGCCGTTGACTTTTGAACACATGGTTGAACACTGTTGGATTTGTGCCTTTTGAGTAAACACAATTGATTTTGTTTCATTTGTATGTTTCCTAAGGAGCCTGTGCCGGTACTGCACTTAGTACACAAAACATGCTTAATTTGACATTTTACCCAAGTATGGACTGACTTTAACTTTGTTTTTTTCCACTGACAGGGTCCTCCAGGTCCACAGGGTGACAAGGTAGGCCAACAAGCATTGCTGAATACAAAATGTAATGAATGTCAAATGCCAGAGGTAGAAGAAGTGATGATGACCTTACTGACCTTATGTTTTGACTGAATACTCATTTTCTTGCTTTGGCATGAGATTGAATGTCTCCAGAGTTCTCTGGCATTTTCCTCTCTCTCATACATGAAACCATATTAAAAGCATGATTTTAGTCTATCTCCCAATTTAACTGCTGTATAAAGAATGTAGTTTTGCATGGTATTCTGCCGTTGCCATTTAAGACGCTAAGTCACCCTGACCTCAAGTTTCAGCCTCTGAATATTTAAATCCTCACGTCGTTCACAAATCCACAGTACAGTACATTAATGACCAAACACCAGGGCTCAAACTGAAGTGTTTAAATGCTTCGCTTAGCACTCCTCCATAAAATTGCAGTGGACCGGGGAAAGGAACCACACTGTCTCTTTATTATTCTCTAGGACCATGGAACCAATTTGTATCCATGCCTACAGTACCCTTCTGTCCACGAAGAGTAGAACCATGCAGATGCATGAGCTCTCTACAAACTCAAACACACACTGGGAATATACACTGTCGAGCGTCATCCAAAATCCTTATACGTCCTCACAAAACTGCTGGTATAAGTCTCTTCAGTATGGCTCACAAATGTAACATTTTTCCCAAATTATGTGGGCAAAAAGAATAGCTGGGAGAACTGCTGATACTGAATGAACTCAAAGACGTATTTTCATGTATTTCACTTTAATATTTCACACATCCTGGTAAAGAGTATGGAAAATATTCCTATCCAGCTTTTAAATGTATTTACGATAAGAGGGCCATTTGCACACACGCACACACGCACATCAACACAGCGACTAAAAGTTAGTTGTTTTCCATGATTTTGAACAGAGACCTACTTGGTTTCAACTCATAACGTGTAATAAAACTACTTCCTTATGCAAACTCAAACTCTTACCCTCACACGAAAGTCAGCCTCATCAAAGTGTCATCTTCAGGAGACCCTCTTCCACCCACAGAAATGAAGCCCAGGGCACAGATCCAGAAGATTCTGGGTCTCCCCCTCCCCTCCCCTCTCCTCTCATACACAGCCCCACAGACACCCCCCTCCTTGGTTACAACCCCACATACACCTCTCTCCTAGGTTACAGTCCCACAGACACCCCTCTCCTAGGTTACAGGCCCACAGACACCCCTCTCCTAGGTTACAGGCCCACAGACACCCCTCTCCTAGGTTACAGGCCCACAGACACCCCTCTCCTAGGTTACAGGCCCACAGACACCCCTCTCCTAGGTTACAGGCCCACAGACACCCCTCTCCTAGGTTACAGGCCCACAGACACCCCTCTCCTAGGTTACAGGCCCACAGACACACCTCTCCTAGGTTACAGGCCCACACACCCCTCTCCTAGGTTACAGGCCCACAGACACCCCTCTCCTAGGTTACAGGCCCACAGACACCCCTCACCTAGGTTACAGGCCCACAGACACCCCTCTCCTAGGTTACAGGCCCACAGACACCCCTCTCCTAGGTTACAGGCCCACAGACACCCCTCTCCTAGGTTACAGGCCCACAGACACTCCTCTCCCACTCTCTCTCCTTCCTTACTCATGTCAGTCTGTGTTATCATAAGTGATTTTACTCTCAACCACAATGAATAGTTGAGGTTGGGTGTATTATTTTTCCTCATCAATGTGTTTTGAATTATGCCTCAACCATTTTCCTCTGTGGTAGTGTGTGTGTATATGTTTGCGTGCATGTGTTTGTGTGTGTTTGCGTGTGTTTGTATGTGTGTGTGTGTGCACTCAATGTGTCTGGTCGATCTTGGTGTTTTAAGATGAATTCTTCTTGCCTCTTGCAGGGGGATCAAGGAGACCAGGGGCCGCGGGTATGTGGTTTACTCCGACTCCTTGTCCTTTTCTGATTGGCTGATGAATGTCACTTGGTGTTACTGTATGTCTCCCTCAGCAGAATTGTGGGTAAAAGGTTTGAGATTCATGGGATTCCAGGGATACTATTCTCTCTTTACAGCCAAACACAACAAGACTCTTTATTTGAAAAGCAGAGCTGGTTGGGCCAAACTACAAATATTATACAGAAACAATGAATAGAAATCCTACTTAGGCAGGCAAAAATGTTCATTTTTGACATTGTTGCTTGTTCTAATTCTGGCTCCAGTGGCAGATTGATGTGGAATCGAATTGCCACCAAAATAAAGACTTTGACATTATCTCCTTCCCTGTAATTACTCAAGAATTATTTCAAAACTCAACACTTTGGAAACTATAATCATATTCAGCTGTCTAGTTTAACATTTTGATAGAAGTGGAGCATCAGGTGTAGTAAGAAAATTTGTTTTGCATAACCAACTCCCAAGTGCATTACTTTATCTATTTTCCAATAGAAATTCTGTAGAAATTAGAGAGCTCATTTAAACCCCTAGGTTTTAACTCAGGGACAGAGGAACAATAGCAAAGACATTCTTATATATTCTAGTTTCAAACAATAAGATTTATTTATCCAATCTCATCAGACATCAAACTTCGAAGCAACTGCTAGGTTACAATGGTCACACAAACTACCGTCACCACAAACTACCGTCACAACAAACATTGTCATTTATTTGATTAGTGCCAAACCGGTAATGCCAAACCTAAATTTTTTTGGATTTTTTTAAAGATTGATAACAGCCAGAATAAGTAGAAACTGAGAACAGAATATTTCTTGAAGCTGTACGGTATTTCCTGGCTGAATCAGGTAAAACATACACAAACAGCAGTCCATGAGTGAAGCAGGGAAATAATATATCACCGCTCACCAGGCAAATAGCTCTCTAATTGGGTTAAGATACAGATACCCCTCTCCCCAGATAGAATTTCCTGGGCTGGTACATAATTTGTACCCTTTGAACCCAGGATATGGAGTCACCCAAAATGTTGTAAAACCATTAACTTTCTAACCCCGTGGCTACACCAAGCACGGAAATTTTGCCTTGCGGACGCAGTGTGGACTCAGCAGAGTTCTAATACATTGTAAGCAATGACAGTGGCTACACCAGACGCGAAAACGAAATTTCCGTGCGGAAAATGTATAAGAGTCTGGTAAACAAACACAGAAAAACAGATAACGGATTCATCTTAAATGTAAATCTTTGACGCGTCCAGTGTAGCCGGCTAAATAAAAGATCCGCTCCGTGAACGTTCTTTTTCCGCGCGTCAGAATTTCCGCGCTTGGTGTAGCCGTAGCGTAACTCAGACTAGTCAACAGACCGATCGCAAGGGCCTCACATAAATGTGATGGTCTGAAAAATGTTTCCCCCAAGATACACAGACATACATGTAGACACACAACAAACACACACAGATATGCATCACATGTCACATCCATGTAGAGGACTTTGTTTAAGGACAGTCAGGCTTGGTTACCACCAATCACGTTAGCTAATAGGATGACATTTTGACTTCACATTCGATTAGTTGGACCAATTTAATGGAGCTATATCAGGAAAATTGGCCTAATGAGTGAAGCTTAATGAGTGGAGCCCTAAACTTCAGTAGAGTTTAACATCAGTATCAACTTACGGCTTTATATGGAATATATGCTGTTGTGAGTTTGTCTTTAATGTCCCGGCGTGTGTGTGTGTGTGTGTGGAAACTCATCCTTCCTGGGTAGGGCAGTGGTTCAGGACCAGTCAAGGGAGCACCTCAGAGGACTCGTTAGAACTGCCACATGGTCACTCCTTCAGACCCCCCAGGAGAGACTTTCACAGACGGTCACTTCCGTCCGTTGGTCCACATATGTCAGGGTCACCCATTTCAGGTCAGGGCCAGGTCCCCGGGTCAAAGGTTAAGCAAGCAGCCCATTAAAATATACTGGTTTACACCAACGGACGTTTGGCTACTGCTCAGGTCTATTTCCAGCAATGTGAGTAAATGTGTGTTAGCGGCCGAGGCCAACACCGAGGCAGGTGTGTTCTAACCCTAATGACAGTTGTCCACCAGAGACTCTTATGTCATAACGAGAGGCTTATCTAAAGGAACTTCTTGTGCTGTAACCTTTGTATTGGGTTGTGGTTCCCTGGCTTCGAGGTGAGCCATAGTATGTTGTATGTGGCTCTGGAATTTAATAAAGGGACAATCTTTCTCAGAAATTGTGCCTCATTGAGGCAGTTCCTCCAATGTCCAAGATTTAAATAGAGTTTATGAACTTTGCATAACTCTTGTTTGCCAAAGTAATCCGAAGCCTCAACATGATTCACTGGAGATAACGCTGATGAGAGACAGGGTAGATGCCAAGCTTGATGGTTTCAATGAATGTGGCATACATTTCAAAAATGTATTGAATCCATCTGCATGCAGGACAGATAATCAACACCACAGATTTTTGTGGAATAATGGCACACTACATGGTGATGGGGACTGTATGCTGTGTGTGTGTGTGTGTGTGTGTGTGTGGTGGTAAAGGGGGACATTTGATCTGGCATGTTAATGCCATGCTATCGGCATTCTGTTTTAGATTCTCCCTGTATCAGGCTTTGTGTTTACTATAATTGCAGTCAGGCTGCTGCAAGCAAAGTCCCGAGAATGCAGCTCACAACCAAATACCACACATATGACTTGGGACTCCAGAAATTAAAACAAAGGCATTTGGAAATGGTTGGGATTCTACGTCAACCACCATGTCATTATTTTCCATTGCGAAATGCATACCTTGGAGGAGAGAATGACATTGTGGATCGTTCTTTCCTCTCTAGAGGGGAATACTTTTAAATTTTCTGTCAGATCCAGTGATCAGATGGTCATTTGTTTTCCCCACAGCTCAAGTCATTTCTCTAACGGTGCGGTCGACCGCCCCAAGCTTACTGTGTTGTCACCAGGACTTACACAGACCACTGGCATCTCATTACACGGAGGTGGGGTGGGGGGGATCAACCCTTAGTCCCACTATCTTCTAGAGAATGTATCGAACCAATGGTACAGAGCTAACCGACTTGAGTCTGTTTCATATGCCAGGCAGACTTTCCTGCTGATCAGTTCTCCATCCTCGAGTTGCTTCAGTCCTGTCTCTACCTCCTAATCCCCTGTTCACGAGTCCAGGTTCCATTCCTGTCCTCAAGATGTCTTGTGGCTGTAAATAACTTGTGATGGGAAATATTCACACATTGGTCTCAGTGTTGGACAGTGTTGCCATTGTCTGCAGGGAATGGTCTGTGGTCTGTTTTTCAGACACAGGATTGAATGTAATTGGGATCTACTACCTTCCCCTAATGAAGCTTTTGAATGACTTCCAACTCCCTGGAAGACAGCGGGATGGCATTGCTTTTCAGACCAATTTGATGCTAATTGTTGTAATACTGTGCCAGGCATGGATAATCTTAATTGCCCATTCTTATAGTGTATTCTTCAATGCAAAATTATTGAGTGTATTTTTGGTCAATCCCTCAAGTGTTTGATTGGACATACTTGACTTTGAGACAGTCCATTGTATTTGGGATCTCAAACTCTTTACTCTAAGAAATATTTCCAGTTCGATTCCCGGCCGTGCCAAATGACGTTGTGTCCTTGGGCAAGGCACTTCACCCTACTTGCCTCAGGGGGAATGTCCCTGTACTTACTGTAAGTCGCTCTGGATAAGAGCATCTGCTAAATGACTAAAAGTAAATGTATAGTACTGTATGGGCACTGTATGCCTATTGCATTGACTTTCATTTGCAATCTGAAAACATTCCCAGCAATACATTACAGAATTGACATCCAAAAGTTTGATCACTAAACCATTATAGTCAATCTGCTACTGTACATCGCTTGGATTCCTTGAACCAAATAAAACATGAATAAATATTTCAATGTTCCTGGACTCTGGGGAATGTTAGCGGGAAGCTGTAGACTACAGTCTCCTGTCTACGAGTGAAGCCTGTCATTGCCTAATTGTTCACTCCAGAGCATGTCATTAGGTTTATTTTAAGAAACAAATAGGTCCATTTGATTGAATTTCCGCTAAGGGATTACATGTATGTCTTTGTCGTGCACATTCTGAATCGTTGAGTCTTTACACCAATCATACGAGTGTTCTTAGCTTGGCGTAGCTGAATACTGCATTTTACTCCACTAATGACTGAGCAAAAGTTATTTGTTATGCCATCACCTCAAGTGGACATGAACCAAGGAAAGACAAACAAACACAGAATGTGTATTTTACACATTGTCACACAACCCACAGAATCAAATAAATATAACAATCATAAGAAACCTGAAACGAAATAAAGGATAAATACAACTCAACAAGGGTTGGCTAAATCAAGTCTATTTTGACCCTCTGAACTTTCAAATTTGAGATTAATCAAAGCCTTTTCTGCCTTCTCATCTCTATTCATATGAGTATTGAATGTCTGGATTTTGTGTGTCTGTGTTGTGCTATCCTGTGCTGTGTTTCACATAGGGAGTGCCTGGCCCTCCTACACTGGCTGCTTTGCACAGCAATCAGATCCTGACTGTCAAGGTTTGTTGGTGCAGCTCAACTGCTTGGTCAGACCTGTGGACAACACACTTTGGGGGCACTGCTGTGGGTTCGATGACAGAGTAGGGCCAGGCCAAGCACTATATAATGAATCATGGCCAATCAATCATTACCCCCCAGCCCTTTTTCCATTTAAAAGCAAAGGTATTGTTTCATAACCCAGTAATTTATAGCTAATTGGAACCAGAATTGGTACAACCAAGGCATGGTCTGGCTAATGTCCATTGGTGTTAAAAATGAGTGGAAGGAACTTGCGGATATGGAACATTAAACGATAAAACCCAAGTGGCAAAATGTTAGTAAAGTCCATACTATTGGTTTGCCGCAAATATTTAAATCCAGGCACTGTTTTCATGGGCTTCTTCCTTGTAAAACATACTGGATTGTGAAGAAAAAAACTCCCATATAATTTTAGTAATGATTCATAGTGAGGACATACCAATGGACACCACCATACTCATAGTCATTAGACCAGGGTTCCAGATAGATCTTGAGATCAGCCGTGCCCTCCTTGTCTGCGCCTCCCCGGGTCCGACTGGGCGCTGAGCCCCTGTGGTGATGCTGACAGCGCCTTCACAGAGGAGAGGTTCCCACACTTCCCATGTCTGCCGCCCAGTGTGGTGTCCCAGCACCCCCGAGGGCTAATTACGGGCTCTCTCACATTTAAGAAGACGGAAAACGCAGACCCAGAGCAGTCCTCTGGGATGGGAAGGGGTGTGGATTTCTCCTCCGTTCGTGAAGGCGTTGTATGTCACGTAAAAGAACCTCTCTAATCGAATCTGTTTGTTGTTTTTTTTTTTGCCTTTTCCTCCTTCCTCCTGTTCTTCTGGGACCTCCTCCAACCTTTCTCACCTTTGACCCTCGGCCTCTTGACCTCACACACCTGCTCAGATGGTCTTCCCTAAGATCAATCATGGCTTTCTTTCTGCTGACCAGCAGCTCATAAAGCGCCGGCTCATTAAGGTAGTGGCTGCCCTCGCTCGTCCGTCTCTCTCCCTCTCCTGCCATGAGGCCTCCTATCCTACCACCTCTCCCTGGTCTCTCCTATATTTGCATGCCAGCTACTAAACAGGCCGACTGGATCACAAGAAGCCTGTATCTGCCCAAAAGAGTTTCATTTTGAACACAACTTTATTTGTTTTAAGGTGAAATGAATTCCCCCTCAGATATTTGGCTGATTGAACATGCCTTGATTTAGACTAAATTTCTCATTACAACAGATTGAACAGTTATGAGTCATTTCGAAGTAATTGTTTAAATGATGATAAATGAACTCCCATTTAAATTAGGTAAGAAAATGAGTCATTTCAAAGTAATTATTTTAATTAAGATAAATTAACTCACTCATTCTTTGTGTCTCGGCAGGACTGATTTAATGTCATATCTTATAGTGTTTTAGGAACCTTAAGGTTTAAAGCTTACCTACAGTCTCATAAGGCTACTGACTTACAATCTGCTGTGAGACACTAAAATACAAAGCTGCAAATGCCCCTCCATGTTTACGGTGTAACCAAGCCACTAAATCATTTCACTGGGACCTCTCCATTGTGTCATTCCTCTGCTGAAGACTACAGACTTAGTCTGGGATGCTCTCATGTAGCAATGTGACTGTGGTGTTGCTCCTCAGGGTGACCAGGGTCAGGCAGGGCCTCCAGGCCCCCCTGGCCCCCCAGGGCCCCCAGGACCCCGGGGACCTCCAGGGGACACGGGCAAGGACGGGCCCCGGGGTGTTCCAGGCCAGCCGGTGAGTACAGAGCTGTGGACCCACTAGTTTACAGCTCAGTATCCCACTGATACAATGATTTATTCTTCCCCTGGGTTGACGTTCTTCTTCAGAAACCAGTATGGGTACAGCCCATATCCTTAGCCAGGGTATGACCTCAAGGGGAAATCCTTGTAACCCTTGTAATGAGGGTATGGCAAGCTGAAAAAAAAGATCCTGTTTCCAAGAATCTGCCTCTCTATATGAATCGATGTTTACTCCATTGCTTTCCATTAAACATAACCTCTTCCATGTGTTCAAGCCTGTCAATGGCATTGTGCTAATTTATGTACATTCAGCCTGTGAAAAAGATCTCAAGCTAAAATATAAAAGCATGTCAATTATGTTCTGTCATAAAACCTTCACAGGGCTCTAAGTGATCTTTGTTCTCTTGGCATGATGCACATCGGGAGTGAAAAAATATTAAGTGTTGTTTATCTCTTTTGCTCCAAGTTAGGTCATTATTGTTTTCAACTCTTCCAGTTGCTCATTTCAGCAGTTGGATTGAGCTTGTTATGGTTGTTCCATTTTTCCAAGAGATTAAACTTGTCTTGCTGCAGCTCTCACTCAAGATTGAAATAACTGCTTTCAGTGAATCACTGATGGAGGCACATATGTTTACTTATGAACTAAAGCGAACAATACAGTAATTGGTCGGCTTGGCTTCAAGTGATCAGTTTTAAATGACACAATGCTAGTGTCCCAAGCACTTGTCCAATCTTATAAAATAGCACTGAATACAAAATATATTTTGTACTCATCCTCCTGTTCCAGTCTGACGGTGAGGGCCACGCCAGGAAAACTGTAACAGTTGTATGATGCAGATGGTATGGTAGGATAACCAACCCAACAATAGGAGATTTGATTTGATTTGAGTAGATCCAGTGCACAATAGAGGCAGTCAGAATGCCAAAGCAAGGCAGAGAGAAGGATTAGAATATGGAAAATGCTGTCACACTAAGTGGGAAGGGACAACTGATGAACTTATTATTTAACCGTCATGTCAGGATGTCATTATTCGATTGTGAAGAATGCAAATGTACGTATGTGAACAAAATCCTCTGCATATTATCCTGAAGGTTGGGGGTTAGATGTGTGAGTTTGATGGCAAGCATGACAATGCTGGCAACGGCACTAATGTGGAATTTGTGTTTTCAACAGGGAGATCCAGGAACTCCAGGAGAATTAGGTCTAATGGTAATGTATTAATACACTTCTCTATCAAAGTTGATTCTTTTGCAACAGTTTAATTATATGTTGGGACGTGACTGGGGATGTTCCAAAATCTAGATGAGTAAATCAGCTGGTACACTCCTACATGTTCTTAGTATTGGGGATAATGGTGTGAGGTCTATGGGCAGAACTGAGGGGCTGCATGAATGACGATGGCGTGTCACGGTTTTTGGTTCTTGGTCACTGATCATGTAATTGGCTAAACATCCGAATGTGGTGTACTTTTAAATGCACCAGGCTCATTTCAGCATGGGGTTCTCTCTCTCTAAGTCTTTCATCACAGTAATTGTGGATGCAAATGGATTCACTCTGGGAAGCTGCGTCAAAATGTGGAGCATTCATTCGGGCGTAAAACTATTTTTATTAAATTTTGAAAACTAATTTATTGGCGTTATAGTGAACAGCAAAAGCATATTTTATGAATCCTTGTAAAAAAAATATATTTCACACACGTAACTCATTAAGTAAGAAACTGTTCCAATTAACAGCAATTGGATACTGCTTTGGTGTTTCTCAAATAAGGCATTTAATGAAAGCGCCCTCATAAAAATGCATGGGATTCTGTATATCAACCCAGCCTGCATCTTGTGGTGCCAAGAAAGTGAGGACAGAAAGGAGACACATACAAACACAGTGGAGGGAGGTGCTACAGGGACAGGCTGTTCATGGAGGCGCTAAAGAGGCATAGTGAGGTGCCGTGCAAACCTATTATCTCCAATCCCATCATCCCTAGCATTCGAGACAGAGCAGAGAGCAGAGAGACACAGAAGAGTGTTCATAACAAAGATAAAAGCACAAAGCTTTCATCACACCTTACCTTTTATCCTGTAGGGAGGTCAGCCTGTAGGGGGTCAGTACAGCTGAGACTTAAGAGTGTACTCAAGAGGAGAGATGCTGTACAGCATCATAGTAGGAATATAATGTGTGCATTGTACAAACTATTTGTAAATAGTGTTGGTCAGTACTCTTTCTCAGGATTTGAAACCCTTCTAAAAAATAAAAAAATAAGTATTTTAATTAATGGCTTATCACTATGATGACTAACTATTACAAACAAATGTGTATAAAACTGTACATGCATAGATACTTTCAAAATATGAATTGTTAATGAACATTTTACATAGTCCTAGTCATAAGTTCATCACATTGGTTCCTTGTTACCAGCTTTGATACCAGCTGTATCTTAATTCTTCATGCAGTCCAATGCGATGGCAATCCTTATACCAAACAATACATTCACAAGATAAATCGTGAATGGCTCTCACTATGAGAAAGCAGCACTAACGCAGCCGGTGAAAAATCTACCCGGCACTCTTTAATCCAAGATCCGAGCTTAACATTTCACTAGTTTATACACACAGTGACACTAATGTACTTTTAACAAGAAATAATGTCTTCATTTGGAAGTGGGTCCACTTTAAAAGCAGCATGGGATGAGTCTACACACATCCCAGAGGTCGTAAAGGGATATGGAGCCACCAGCGCTACACATCACCATTGCCTTCTGCAGGTTGTCAGGCGTCTTGGGTTTCAACCTCAAGCATTTGGCTTCCGTTTCCCCCCTGGCTCGCTCTCTATGGTTCTCCATAGAACTCCACTTGCTCTCCCCGTGGTTCTCCACAGAACTCAGCCTGCTCTCCCTATGGTTCTCCACAGAACTCAGCCTGCTCTCCCTATGGTTCTCCACAGAACTCAGCCTAGAAGATAATACATTAAAATAAAAATAAAAGAGTTTTGGGAGAGGTTTAATTTTCTTTGAAGCGGTAAATCATGTTTTGGGTGGCTGCAGTTTCTGGAAGGGAAAGGAAACACACTGTACCAGACTGAAGCCAGACTAAAGCCACAGCTCTTAAGATGATCGGACCCTTAGAGAGCTCAACAGAAAACTCTCCTCTTCCTGATACAGATGACTGATTAGCAGGATGCTAACTCTACACAATGTGTTCACATATACACAGGTGTCCTATAAGGTAGTGCTGTGGCTTCTGGACAGGGTTGAAGGGCCCCTTGTTCCCAGCCTGCAGAGCTAGAGGCCACTTGACTCAACATGTTGATGTGATGCTATTGTTAAAAAGGCAAAACATAGATGCCAGAGCTTTCTGAAAGCCTCGCAGGACATGTGGTGTTAGTTAAGAGAATTAAGCTCTTGTGGAGCAGAAAGGAAGGAGAAGAAAGGAAATATGTGCAGGAATCAATTCAAAATCATCAGAGCCATAAGGTCTCTGTGGAGAAAATCTTCTGCTTTCCAAAGGTGGTTTGTAGCCTTGAACACAGTTTTCATTCAGAAGGTTAATTTGGATTCAGAAAGCTACATACGGAACGTCTGTACAGTGAAGGTGGTGTTCCTTGCAAGACCCAAACGTAGTCTTCCAGAAGCTTTGTGGAATCCTCGTCTATCAATCTGGCGGACGCTCATGAGATTTGTTCTCTCCTTACCCTCCGAGGGTCACTCTGAGCTTTGTCGAGCCCCTCACCCTGAAAAGGTAACTCACAGGACTAACAAGCAGACGTGCATGTGAAGGTCAAATTGGAGTTATATCCTCATCTGTAATGAGGAGACACTTTCAATATATTCTTGTCCTTGATATTAAGTTTCCCTTTATGCCCATGCCAAACATCAGGAGCAAAGATGTGCTTTAACAGCAGTAGACAGTTTAAGGATTCAAATCAGAGTCATTTTCTACCATATATTGGCATGAGAATGAAAAACAACGAGGTTTTTTGACTCAGCTCATTACCAAAAGGATGTGACAAGAATTGTAGCTAAACCCTGGAAGTCCTTTAATGTGACATTAAAACAAAGACATTGCAGAAGCATGGTAGGACACAATCTTTCATAAATATGTAACTATATTTTCAATGCCAAGGAGGAACTTCCTGAAGAATTGTTGTAGGCCCTGATGCTGCCTCTTCCTTCAACAACATGTTAATGTGACCCCATTCACCTCTCGAGCAGCCCTTTTTTGTTAAATATACAAGAATTGTTTGTGGTAGGTAGGGGGAAAGTTGTTCATCAAATTGAGGTTTTTGTAATGAGAACAGAAGGTATGCACCGTAAACAGGGCTGGAACTGTAGGCCATAAACGTGTGAGAACCTGTTGCTGCTGAGAGTTTTACAGGCCAGCCTCCCAGAACATGCTAACACAGCATCTGAAGGTCTGTTTAGAGAGTCTACAGTTTTGCTAACCTTCTCTACTGCTTTAGGCCTAATTCAGCATAATATGGAATTAAGCATTTTCAAATAGCGTATTCCTCTACATCTACCTAGGTTTTCCAAAACATACAAACATACCGTACTGTAGCTTGAAGCTTAGTGTACAACTTAAAGCTTTGAGACTTCTTATTGTCTTACTGGGAAATATATTGCTAAATACATACCAGGCCAATCAAAACTATGATTTCAAAGGAAAAACTGTTTAACTGAATCTTTCTTTTGTTCTAGGGACCCGAGGGGCCCCCAGGAATCAAGGTAATAACTGAATGAATTTGTCTTGTTTCATTTAAACTGAAGTATTTCCTAGTGTGGTTATTTACAAGGTGAGTAATGCAGTTGCGTTCTAATACAGATGACTAACACAAAGTTAAACTACAAACTGCTTTTCCTCATTTTAAACTTATTGGGCGGCAAGGAAAGAGAAAATAAACTGACAGAAGTTTCAGATATGCCTCAAATGGTGCCACACAGGTTTCCAGCCGGTCCCATATTGTGTTGATGTGGAGAACAGAT
The DNA here is from genome assembly GCF_038355195.1 of Osmerus mordax. Classification (NCBI taxonomy): domain Eukaryota; kingdom Metazoa; phylum Chordata; class Actinopteri; order Osmeriformes; family Osmeridae; genus Osmerus; species Osmerus mordax. The sequence continues at coordinate 4,934,749 of NC_090072.1, read as the reverse complement.
GTGTTCTATACAGCCAATCAGCCAATCAGGTAGCTGCCAGTGTTTTTCCTCATAACCCAATCAGACACTTCCTGTCTCCCCTGTCATCTGTCGACAGACAGATCTAGCCAGAGGGAGTTTGATGACACACTGCTGTGTTAATGACTCATCAAGCACGTTTGGGCTCCCCGATAGTATGTCCTTACACTGAACTTAAAACTAGTTTCTGATAAGATGGCTTTGTTAATAGTTCTCAAAAATGACCCTGAGAATACTTGAGGGCACATAGTTATCAACCACTTTAAAGATATATGTGATTTTTGCCATGTTGTAATAACGTAATCTGTCAAAGTTGGCACATTTAGCAGTGTTTTGTATGGACTATGGCTGAGGGAAGATTCTGGAAACACAGTATCTCACTATGGAACCAAGCCTTTCCACGTGTTAGCCCCCATGCAGACAGTGGTAGCTCATTAAACCCTACTTTTAAGGCCTCCTGTATCTAAATCATTGCGTCTAGACAAGGACATGGAGAAACATACCCCCCCCCCGCACACACACACACACCAACACACATACTTTCTGGCTACTCGTTTCATTGTGGCTGCTCCCCCACTCCTACGCTCCCTGGCTGTCCAATGTCACCCTCAACTCACACGTCTTAAAATAAGACGTGAGATGTTTGCTCTGGCCTGGTCTTGTAAGGTCATCAAACAACTTCACCTGGCTCAGGAGAGCAGCGGAGGGTCCCGCTGCCGCCTCGGCATGTCTGCCCGTCCGTTTTATCCCGCCTGTTTGCGCTGGCGCGTCCAGCGTCAGAGGCTTCGCGCCCTGCCGTCGAGATGTCTCCCAGCGGCTCAGCTGGATAACGGTGGAGAATTTGTCAAACTGATGCAAATACCCGCAGACAGAAAAAGAGCGCAGCGTCACAGAGTCTAGTGAGCGTTTCAAATATCATGACTAAGGTTATATTGAAAGCGCTGTATTGAATTTCCTTTTCTCCTCCGAGCCACAAACGTTGAACTGATTTTCTTTTTAAACCACAGTTTCAATATCGCTTTCTACCTTCATGGGTGGGGAGTGTGTAGCTCAGTGGTTAGAGCACTTGAATGTAGATCAAGAGGTTGCAGGTTAAAATCACCCCCTAAATCACTGGATAAAAGGGTCGCTTAAATGAACACATTCTTATTATCAAAATGCTAAACACATTGTTAGTAAGACGTTTTCCTGTGTAGAGATGCCATTGAAATCCATATTTGTTGATTATGTCATTAAAACAATGTTTGCTCATGTTTTGTAGGGTTCTCTTGGCTCTCCCGGCGTACCAGGGGTGGACGGACTGAAGGTAGGACATGATTAGAGATAAGGACATTGACCACTGTTCAGTGGTCTCAGGTGGCAACTCCAACCATGTTATTACTGCTGAACCTACATAAACAGTTCTCACAAGGTCTTCCTGTGTCATGTGATACGGTTACCGCCACCTTCTCTAAACTGTTTTCAGCTTTCGTTAAAATGACACCAGCAGAGCACGTGGTTCTTTTCATTATGTCGCAACTGATTTAGTGATGGGATTCTGTCACGGATTCGCACAATTTCAAACCACTGCACTATTTACATTTAGCAGACACTCTTATCCAGAGCGACTTACAGTAAGTACAGGGACATTCCCCCGATGCAATTAGGGTCAAGTGCCTTAACCTAGGACACAACGTCATTTTGCACGGCCGGGAATCTAACCAGCAACCTTCTGATTAATAGCCCGATTCCCTAACCGCTCAGCCATCTGACTCCCCTTATGAGGAATGTTTTGGGATGCATCTTCCAGCCATAACCACAAAGTAATATGGTGTAAGCTGTCGGTGAGATCACTTTCACTTTCATTTAAACTAAGTTAGATTAGAGTATTTATGAAGAGAAAGAATGCAGAGCGCCGTGCCATCTCCACAGTGCAAAAAGGAGTGCAATTGGTTGAAAAGCGAGAGCAGTAAAGATGATCAGTAAAGGCAGCCTCTTGGAAAAATCAGGTAGAATAAAACATTTTTAACACTATAAATTGAGCTTTGTTGGATAAACCAAGAGAGTCAAGCATAAAATAGATGTCAGAGACAGTGCCAAGGTGTTATAAAAGCAGCCAGTTATGCTGTTTAGAACCACTCTGAAGTAAAAATCAGAGGATCTCAGGCTTGGAATTTTCCTTCGGCGGTCAGTGGAAGGTTGAATAGGAGACTGATCCGACCAAGATATCAACTCCAATAAGCTCGACTCCAATCTGACCATCATCGGGTGGGATATATTACCATCATGTTAACGACTCCCAAATGCTGACTCATGATGATGATGTTATCCCACATCTACGTGGAAAATCTTTTCCAATGGGCCAATCTGGCAGTGTTGATCTCCAGGGAGGCAGGACCCCAGAGTGAGCCCCTGTGTGTTGTGTTGTCTGTAGGGGGAGGTGGGAACCTCCGGATTAGATGGAACTCCTGGCACCAAGGTTTGTTGCTCGTTGGCATGCGTGCGTCTCATCCTTCTTGTCAGCTAGCGGCCATGATATCGTTTCGGTGGGTCTGTTTTCCAGTATCCTTTGTGCATCCTTCGGGCATCCACGGTGCTTTTCTCAAGTCGACTTGCTCCATTGAGTGTTTCTCAGCAACACGAGCCAGATGTGGCAACGTTCAGTTGTGTTATTTACTGCACCAACCATTTGTGGTATCAATCATATTTATTTTGGTCAGATGTCATTTTAACATTGCAATGTCTGTATTTGCCCTTTCACATCCACTATCTTACAATGCTTACATAATTGTATCCCTTTAAATATGCTGACATAATTTGACTCTTACCTAAATCACTGCTACTTACAGTAATGTTTAGTATTGGTAACTGGGCATTAAAATAATGTCATTTTGTTGTAATATGTCCCGTTTGTGTTGTACAAGACGTCATATTTGGCCCGACTGTTTATTGTAAAACAACATTTAGGGAGTTTCTCCCACTTTGACACCCACTGGGCTGTTGGAGGACAGAGCAGATGCAATATGAGATGCTTTCTCGAATCTAAAGTGAATTTAACCCCTGATATAATCTGACCTGGATTTGCTGCCAAAATACCCCCCCCCCTCCCAACCCCTCCCTAACCCCAAAACCCCAACCTTCCCAGAGCTGCTGTTTTAACCATGCTTTCTTTTCCAACAGGGTGAAATGGGAGAACGAGGTGAAAAGGTGAGGGCTTAACTTCCATCATCAGATCTGAGCTTTCACACCCCCCTCCTCACCCTCTCTGGGTTCCAGCTGAAGACTGGTTGCATTTTGTATGTCCAGCCCCAATAGTACAATACAAATCGTTTGATGTTCCGATGATGCTCCTTTTTGTGTCCTACTGTCACAAACAAATGTTGAAGGAAACTTTAGTCTACCTTATCTTGCATGCCCTTGCCATTTCACATAACCACTACTTGGCATCTGAAAAGCAACTCATTTCCAAAAGGTACACTATAATTTTCTACTATGTTCCGGTCATTAAGTAAGCCATTGATGTTGAGTCACTGAACTCTCATAAGACTAAGCCTGTTTAGCCAAAGCCTCTGTCTCGGACCAGAGAGCCCAATCAGGTTTGAGTCAGAGACTACCCAGAAGCCCTTGCTCCACCCTTCCCAACCCTAATGGGTTCTTGTGCTGTTGTTGGCTGGGTCAGAGAGGGAGGTGAGAACAGTCAGCCTCTCCCTGGGGTCAGACAAGCAGGAGGGGGACCAGATGATTCACAGCAGTTCCCTGGCACCACAGCCACAGAGAGGGCCTTGTTTGGTACAGTGGAGCTACCATAAGCAGCCTTCAAAGTTTCTCTACTCCAAACACTTGCCCTTCAACTACGGGAAGTGAGCTGACGGGTTTAACAGCGTGTACAGAAAGTGAGCCACCAATAAGACAATAACGTCCATAAATCACAACACACCTCAAGATATTGAGACAACATTTCATTAAATGATTCTATGTAGTCAGCCACCATAGAGACACACAATAACACACACAATTATTTGCTCATCCACTGACATGAATAAATACTCAGCTACTTTTGAGCCCTAGAGTCCCTAACGATGTTTGATGACACTCACAATCCTCTCTGAAGCGATCCCTGTCCGTTTTGTCTGTTCCTACAGGGGGACATGGGTGAAGATGGCCTCAAAGGAGATGTTGGAGAGAAGGTATGTTTCATCTTTTCCCCCCCTTTTGTGCGTTTAGTTTAACACAAAGAACAAATCCTGGCTCCTTGTAGTGTAAACAATATCAATTCCATCTCAGACGGAGGGCTGGAGGAGAGGCTGGCTGGGTGGGGAGCTGGAAGAGAGGCTGGCTGGGTGGGGGGCTGGAGGAGAGGCTGACTCGGTGGGGAGCTGGAAGAGAGACTGGCTGGGTGGGGAACTGGAAGAGAGGCTGACTGGGTGGGGAACTGGAAGAGAGGCTGGCTGGGTGGGGAGCTGGTGGAGAGGCTGGTTGGGTGGGGAACTGGAAGAGAGGCTGGCTGGGTGGGGAGCTGGAAGAGAGGCTGGCTGGGTGGGGAACTGGAAGGGAGGCTGGCTGGGTGGGGAGCTGGAGGAGAGGCTGGTTGGGTGGGGAACTGGAAGAGAGGCTGACTGGGTGGGGAACTGGAAGAGAGGCTGGCTGGGTGGGGAGCTGGTGGAGAGGCTGGTTGGGTGGGGAGCTGGTGGAGAGGCTGGTTGGGTGGGGAGCTGGAAGAGAGGCTGGTTGGGTGGGGAGTTGGAAGAGAGGCTGGCTGGGTGGGGAGCTGGAGGAGAGGCTGGTTGGGTGGGGAACTGGAAGAGAGGCTGACTGGGTGGGGAGCTGGAAGAGAGGCTGGTTGGGTGGGGAGCTGGAAGAGAGGCTGACTGGGTGGGGAGCTGGAAGAGAGGCTGGTTGGGTGGGGAACTGGAAGAGAGGCTGACTGGGTGGGGAGCTGGAAGAGAGGCTGGTTGGGTGGGGAGCTGGAAGAGAGGCTGGTTGGGTGGGGAGCTGGAAGAGAGGCTGGTTGGGTGGAGAACTGGAAGAGGGGCGAATGAGAAGTGCCCTCAGCTGTCCGCGGGAGCCACACCAAGCCAGCCAGACTGGAGCAAAGGGGAGCTAATTTGTTTGCTCTGCTTCCTGCTTGGATGCCTCATGTGTTAACATGGGATCATTTATCATTGAGACAGGCTAGTTACACACCCTTACAATTATAGGTGGGGTAGGTCTTAGCAGGACACGTTGTATTGGATCTAAGTTGTAGACTTTTTGATAAATGAGGGCACTTGATTATTATTAATTGATTATTTAGTTGATTACACCTACGAATATTAAAATCCACCAATGGAACATTCAAAGCCATTTTATAAAAAATATATATGTTTGTAATGGCTGAATATAAAGGTTTGTAATGGCTGTCTTTCCAATTTTCCTAAAAGCGCTTCATTCTCTAGAAACAGAGATAGATAGAATGAGAGTGACGGGTACAAAAACACATTATTGATGACTGGCAGCCCAGCAGAAGGAACGTGCTTAGAATGTCACAGACAATTTATTGCAGCGAATAACTTTGATACGGTCTCACTTTATGGATATTCTGGTTTAAATGCTGCTGGGTATCTGCTGCCAAGAGTGAACATCATCCATCCATGGAAGATGGGAGACAAATAAAGTAAAAGGTGATAAAAGTTCTCAGCTTTGATATGATGGACATAACTCTTGTAACAGCCGGTTTGGGAAGTAGTTTAATGACAAAGCTCAAAACTGGCAGTTACAAGGGAACTCAATGTCCTAAAACAAGTGGTTGGTTATTAATTTCTTTATAACATAAGTTTCCGCTTACATAAATGTAGACTTGGAATGTTAATTAAGTATGAACATAAGTGCATAGGTGTTACTGCAAGTAAAATAATGAAGGATTTTTATCTGAATTAACTAAATATTATTCAGGAGAAAAGTTCGAGTGGCAGACGTTTGCCTAAAAAGCACAATGTCGAACAGATGGTGAGAGTAATTGCTCTCTAAAGGTAGAAATAACAGTTCTGCATACAGTAGACTAATCTGCCACTTGTCAAATAGACATGAGGAATGGATTTTTCAATACTAGCACTCATACATATGATTGATTTTTTACAACAACAACAGTTTTTCCTTGTCTTCCTTGAGGGTTTAGGTTGGTTGAGGGGCAGTTCTATGGGCATATGTGAAGCCCTCTGTGACATGCTTGCGTGTAAAAAGGGCTATACAAATAAATTTGATTTGATTTGAACAGGAAAGAAGGTGCTGAATATTAAACCCCCAGATTTTTATGGTGCTCTATATTTGGGTTATAATACCTAGTGTGGCTAGATACAGTACTTCCTGGACATCAGGAATCATCCTCAGGAAAAGAGACCACAGTGATAAGAAGAGTAAGTCAGTGTCTGATTCACCAATGACTGGTTTCAGTCCCATATGTCAACACAACTAGACTCTGCCACACCATCGCTCCGTCATTGTTTTGGATGAGGAAGTGGAGGGTTTGATGAATCACCCATAAAGGAGTTTATCAATGGCCTTTTGTGGATCCCTCTCAGAGGACTGGGGGGGGGGGGGCATGCTCCTGTTGCTCCTGTGTAGGAGAGGCCAAGCCCAGCACAGGCTCCAGGAGGAGAATGTGATGATGAGGGTTGAAGAGATGAAGCTGAGAGGATCCGACAGGGAAGACGGCTATATACTAGCAGGCTCAGAGTTTACATGGCTACAGAGTCCAATTGTTTTGACAGTGGGCTTCAGCGACGTGAGGAAAAAGAACAAAAGGCAAGCGCTCTCCCACTCCTCTCCTCCCTCCCTTTCTCATCCTCGCCCAAGCGACAGAGGCAGCCGTGGGTCTGTCAGAGCGGCACTCCAGTTCATATCAGCGCTCTGCTCAGCACAGATGGCGATCCAAAACTGAGTCATAACAGCTTGTCTCGGAGTAACATAAACATGGAAATGACTTGGCTGACAGCAACGTTTAGAGGGAGGCCCAACGTTTTGGAAACCAAACGTGGAATCTCTCAGATTCACTCTTTATCTGACTTCAATAGAATGGGAAGAGATTTGATAGCACCATCTGCTGAAAAGGGGTTTGGTGTTTGTTTGATAGGCAGTTTTGCCAAGCACGAACCTGGGATTCTCTCAGAATGCTTTTCCAAATTGTACAGGTCTGACACTGGACCGTCTACAAACAAAGGTTCACATGAATGGCTTTTTCCTCCTTCAAACAATTAACATTGGTGTGATGTGTATAAATATTTAACAGGGTGTGAAATTAGCTGTGACAAGCTGTGCTCAAAAGTCAGACCTCAGAGACGGAAAAAAATCTTTTTTTTGGTTTGAGAATGGAGAAAAAAGTAAACCATCTAATTGCCTGAATTCTGTGAAAGTTTGGCAGTGGTAAGAGTGGCACCACTGCTCACTCTCAACTCTTGAAATCCAATCCAACAATTTAGCCATTGGGTTGAACTTCAACTATTGGCTGTGCTTCTATAGCTCCATGATGTTTCATCCAATGAGACTTGATCTGTCATTGCCCTAGCTCGTTAGATGGAGATTGAGGTTGAGATAATATGTTTAATGATAATGCTTAACTAAAGCCATGCTTAACCATGCCATCAGTGTTGTCACAATCCCTGCTGTACTCCACGTTACCACAGTCTACAGCCTAGTTTTGAAGTGGTTCAAAAAAAATTGACATTCTGACATCTTAGCTCAGGTGTTTTCACCGCCTGTTTTTCTCTTGACGGCTCTTTTTGTCACCTGGAGTTGATTAAGCAAGCGTCAGTGTGCCCCAAACTGCAGATCACTGTCTAGAACCACTCAGTCTCTCTGTCTAGAACCACTCTAGAACCACTGCTGTGTGCTGTATCTCAGGCGGGCTGCTCTCCAGTCGTGCAGTAGCTGATTAGTTGGGTGTTGATTGGTTCTCTAACTGCTACCTTTCAAACAATTCTTGCAAGTAGCAATTCACTGCTTTGTATGTTATGTGGATTGAGGGACTTACTGAAACACGGAACCGTCAACGTGTTCATTTGGACTGACTGAGGGACTGTATTACTATGGTCCTCCATCACACAGTCAGTCCCATCCATTTCATGGCCAGTGGTTACCTGAGTCATAGAATCTGTAACAATTTGGGCCAGATGTGAAGGTCTGTAAAGCAAACATCCCTGCCAGAAACCAACAGGTGCACACCAGCAGCTACTTTGATGTCTGCCCTGTTAAAATAAGACATTATTTTTCTGGTAAAAAATAAATAAATACCTGAACTATACTCAGGGGTTGACTTTATAGTCTTTTTTATCACAAATGCTGGATGTCTAGATTAAATCCTAATTGCTTTGACCTTTGATTGGTTCAATCTGCTTTGGAAATAGCACCCAATGGTAACACGCACAATTGTCACCTGTTGTTTTTCTTTAGAGCCTGAAACCCATTCCACTTCTTTAGAACGTCCTGCCCATTTTTGTGACCTAAAATTGGTTCTAAATTAAACATGCATGAAGCTAGCACTAATGAAACATAGCTAAACGACTGGCATGAAGGGGGAGGTTTGGGGGCATTACTTGGGTGTTATAGAGGCCTGCAACATCCAGCTGTTACCATTAATGCAGTTTATTGCTAGCAAAAAATGCAGCAATTAAACATGCCTTGTGTGTGCTGCGCATCGTAATGATGACCATAAAAGCTGGAGGGAGGAGGAATTCTTTCAGCAACTTCTGAGGAACAAGGCACATGTGAAGTGTAACCGCAGAATTTGCACCAGAGGCAAGCAGGCCCCCCCCCCCCCTCTCAGCCCCTTTCATAGTAACAGCCCCCCTGTTTGCCCCCTCTTGTTGTAACAATCCCCTTCTCTGCTCCCTTTAAACCAGTCACCATCCTGCAGTCCTTTCTTGTAAATGAGTGGCACCACTCATTTTAGTCGTGAGGGTTCAGTCCTTGTAACATGGAAGGAGCTGTGTGCTTGAGGGGCGTACTGTAGCTGAGGGAACATAGATGTTTAATCAGGGGGTCTCAATGGAGTGAAGCAGTGTGCCCATGAGAGAGTTCATGTCCTCTTGTGACCTGACTTCTACAGTGACAACATCAGTAAAAATACCATCCATCTTTTGTCTCCTGTAGGGTGAATCCGGCTCTTCTGCTGCCGGGATCAAGGTGAGCTGAATGTCAGAATGTTGATCGAGGGCTACTGTGGATGACAAAATATCTCGGGCGCTCCTCAGCCAACGAAAACTGTCAAACGAAACCAAGCACTTTGTCTTCGTTCCAGGGTGAACCAGGAGAGCCAGGTCGAGGAGGAATGAAGGTAGGCCTGCTCAAAAACAACATAACAGTGACAGTCACAGTACTGTGGTAGAATATTGTTGGCTGGTTGTCGCTGGTTGGTTATCACAATATGACAGACTGTAGACGCTGGGCCTGACTGCTGAGGCTGAAATGGAAAAGCGCTCTCACCGTACCATCCCTTGCATAGGCGGAAATGTCAATTTATGACTGAGCTAGAGCACCAGGATGGAGTGGAGAGATGAGCGATACAAAAGAAGGAATACAAATCAAACACGTAGAACACAGCACAATAGCAGTGTACAGGTTTGCATGAAAAAGACCTGTGCTTGAACTTGTACCTTATAAAAAAACAATGAGTGATTCATCACTTATGTAAGCAAAGGCTCGGCCCGTGGGTATATATACTCTATGGGCCGGGGGTCATAAGTTACAGTGTGTTTAGTTAAGATTATGTGGATTTTGGCAGAGGACCAGAAGTGCGGACTAGACAGGTGGGTGGAGCCTTGTCTCTGGAAGCATGCGAGGGAGGCTCCCAGGGGAAGAATCTTCCGGCTTCTTCCTGCTGTCTCTGACCATGTAGAGAACCATCATTCAGACCCAAGTCTGCGTCCGCATCCCATCTAATAACACTATTTATTCCTCACAGGCACACCCAGTTAATCCCCATCCTTTCTCCCTCTTGCAAAAATGAGAAGGTCCAGGCCCACAGCTTTTAGCTGAAACCTATTTCTGATGTGCGCTAAACACAGTTCCATCATGAACACTTGAAGCTATTCTATGTATTTGTTTAAATATCCATCCTGCATTTCTTTTGGCATCAGATCTCCAATTAAAGAACATTCTCTTATCCCTACTGAATCTTTCACAGTGGTGGTAAGAGCTTTTGAGGACCTAGTTTTACCATGCTTCCTACAAAGAGATTTACAAGGTTTTTTACACAGTACCATTACATTTAATCATTCTGAAATTTCCCCAAAATTATTCTTTTTATGTGCCAATATTGTAACAGTGTACATAGTGTTAAAGCTGCAGTAGGTAACACTATGAAATATATTAAAATAGAGAGAAACAGCACCCCCAATTCTTGTCTGAACTTCAGACAAGAAGTCTTCCTCCAGCTTCAGTTTGACTGGAAGGGGTTTCACAAACTAAGCCTTTCAGAAGGTGATGAGATGGAAAAGGGTTGCTGGAACATAATTGGTCGGAAAGTAGCGGGCCACTCCAAAATTATAAATGGACATTTCTCTGGTTCTGTGCTGTTTGTGTTGCTAAACATCAAGAGCCCCATTAGGTTACACAACATGTTTAGAGGGGCCAAAACATTTCTTACCTATTGTACCTTTACATTTTTTGTAGAAAATTCCTGGCACAGAACTTCCAAGGGCCTTTTCTGACCTCAACACAATACAATGATGCTTCATCTGAATAGAAAATTTTCAATTTTTTAACCAGCTTTTGGTTGCATTTCAAATAATAACCACACTTTACCGTTTATAGTGTTTTGTAATAGCCTCGGCTCACAGTTTCAATATGAATCCAGCATCCTTACCGCATGAACCTCCACTGACTGCATGACCCTCTGGGCTGAGGGTCTGAACCTCAGACTTCAGCTCTTGGCCCCCAGCTGCTTGACTTACAGAGAGAGGCTGCTTTTTGTTGGGTCCCTATGACGGCCAGAGGTGCCTCTGCACATCGCAGCTTGGCTGTAACATGTCACACTTTTCCTGTGTAGGGAGAGCCAGGACTTCCAGGGCTGCCTGGACTTCCCGGGATTAAGGTAACTTCCTGTCGTCGTCCTCCAAAATCATGCCCGGTCTCGCCCCATGTCCACTCTGCCTGGTCAGTGTTGCAGCACTGCTTGTTCTGTGACTCAGCAAGGTCAGCTTAGGTCAGCAAAACTTTTTGAACGACTTACGTGGTAACAACTGAAAATGCTTGAATACAAAAGCGTTGAATTATTGTATGGATTATGAACATGCATCCAGCAAAGCCTAGCGAGCTTAGGAGTGAGATCTTACAGAGCATTTCTAGGAGCGCAGATGTGCTGTAGGAAGTGGAGACGAGAGCAGGGCATGGGTGCTGAATTGAAGTGCTTATTGTAAACGCTCCTGAGGCAGCACTGCAGATGACATGCCGCTTACTTCCTGTGACATCATCTGAAAGAGCATCATGAATGCATTCAAAACTGCATTCAGATCAATTGCAAATAGGAGATGTGGTTGGCGGTAGAAAGAATTGTGTTTTCCTTTCCTTCAAGAGCGAGTATTCTCCTTGGTGGCTGGTGGGGGGGGGGCCAGGGGTGATAACAGGTGTGCAATTCCAATAGGAGAGAATGGGCCCAAGTGCTCCAGTCAAGTAGCTATTGTTCGCTAGCAGTTAGGTCTAAACCAGTACACTGTGCTTGAAAAGACATTCAGCCACCAAAGCAAAACGTAGTGTTTCCCTATCCACCTCTCTCTACTACTCCACCATACAAGTATTGTATGCGCCTTAGAACATCAAATCCTCCTATGCCTGAGCTCTTAACGTTTGAATGCACAGGCATGATGCGACCACGCTTGTTGCTGTTTTGGTTTTGTTTGCCTCTACCTCTTTTTTTGTATGCTTGTAACCTGTTGGCCTTGTAAAACTCCCTTCCACTTTAAAAACACTGGTTTGATTTAAGGGTTCGGAATGCTTTTATTTGTGATCTACCAATGTTCTACTCGCATGTTCTTGGAACATTACAACTGAGCGTTTGCCGAACTTTGGATTTTTAGTTTGACGAGAACTGTGGCCAACATTTTCAGTCCTCGTGTGTTAGAGTAAGATGTTTTCTGAAAAGGTGGATTCACAAAAGCAAAATATCCTAAATGTCTCTTTCGTTTGCAATGATAACGTAATGTTTTTGTCACGTGGTAACTTTGTGTGCCACAACATTGTATAATTCACATACAGTAAGATATTCCACAGGCAAATACAGTATATCACCAGCGTTCCACTTCCCATAAACCCAATGGGGCGTTTCTGCTGCGTTCTTGGTACCTTCTCTTAGTGTGGAACCAAAGTGGAAATGTTCAGTCACACCAAACTTCAAATTAGTCCTTGTAGACTAGACTTTGCAGACAACTTGAATTTTGGAGGACCTGAATGCAAAGATTTAGGTGGTTCATGATTACATTCAAATAGAGTCTGCTTAGCCAGCCCAGAAGCTGGCCTGAGGGAATGAGCCACTAGTGTGTGAAACCACAGTTTCTGATTGGACTCTGAAGTCCATTTGTGTGTGTACGTGTATGTGCTGTACTGTGTGTGTATTTGTGTGAGGTTGTGTACATTTGCCTGCATGTTTGGTTGTATGCCTTTACATTAGTTTACATGTTTATATTGAAGGGATTTTGTGTTTATGTATTCAAGTGAGTTTGTGTTTATGTATTTACATGCATGTATATGTGTTCCTCTAATTTGAACTTCTGTGACATCATGTATGCTCAACTCTTGCCACACACAGTGGATCTGGGCTGCTGAATGTTAGGGGTCACCAGTGTGGTTCATTACTCTAACCCTAACCCCTGACCCTAACTCCTGACCCTAACCATGACCCTAACCCTAACTCCTACCATCTGTCTGCAGGGAGAGCCTGGATTCCTGGGGCCCCAGGGAGAGCCAGGACTTCCAGGACTGCCAGGAACCAAGGTAGGACCTGTCCATCCACCCCTCTCCTAGTGGACTGTTAGGCTTCACACACCCTGAGCTGCCAGTTAGAATCAGCAGGTTCAGGTTCGTTCATCTTGAGACCCCAACCCCACAGTCTGGTCTTAGGTCTGTAGGAAGGGTAAAGCTGGACTCAGGTCTGTAGGAAGGGTAAAGCTGGACTCAGGTCTGTAGGAAGGATAAAGCTGGTCTCAGGTCTGTAGAAAGGGTAAAGCTGGTCTCAGGTCTGTAGTTAGGGTAAAGCTGGACTCAGGTGTGTAGGAAGGATCAAGCTGATCTCAGGTCTGTAGGAAGGATAAAGCTGGTCTCAGGTCTGTAGGAAGCGTAAAGCTGGTCTCAGGTCTGTAGGAAGGGTAAAGCTGGTCTCAGGTCTGTAGGAAGGGTAAAGCTGGTCTCAGGTCTGTAGGAAGGGTAAAGCTGGTCTCAGGTCTGTAGGAAGGGTAAAGCTGGTCTCAGGTCTGTAGGAAGGGTAAAGCTGGTCCCTCAGTGTGGAGGACAGGAGTCATGTTGACTCAGACCCTGAGAGGGAAACTGGCCATTCAGGAAGTCAAGCAGGGTGTCTTGAGGGGCTGTTGTCTTTCCCCTCCAGGGGGAGAGAGGAGATCATGGCCCTCCAGGCAAGGGAGAGCGGGGCGAGACTGGACCAATTGGACTGAAGGTTAGTACGTCTATGACTGTGTGTATTTGTGTGTGTGTGTTCACGGATGTGATGTAAGAAATACACTATGCTGCTTTCCCAAAGTAACTTCTTAACAAATTCAACTTCCTGCAGTACCAGGTTCAGCGAGCATCATGGGTATTTGCTGCCATCTAGTGACTTGTTAAGTCATTAACACTTACGGCTACATCAGCACTTCTCAATGTCTTTCCTTCAGGCCCGCTTTGTAAATTAGGAAAAAATGTCCCGCCCCCCCCCCCCCCCCCCCGCCGAATTATAATTTGATCCTATTCTACAGCCGTGGACTCCTCGCCTGATCTCATGCCCCCTCCCCCTATTATTGCTTTAGCAACTAGGGGTTACCCACTGGGGGTACCCACTGGGCCCCCCAGTTTGAAAACCACAGTCTTGCAGTCATTTAAACTAGCATGACATGAGAGAAAGGCTTATACCCACAACTACAATAATGACTCCAAATCTTTCCCCCGGGATCAGAGAGTGTAAACATAGTTGAATCATACCGAGGTCAGCTTACCAGTGTTTAGTAATAAGCTCTACTTCAGGTGGTTTGGCCCCAGTCTAAACACTGATAAGGTCCAACATCATCAACAGACATTTCATATCCTATCAGAAAATCCCAAAGGGAATGGTTTCCATTTATGTGGCAGGCATTCTGATTTCACTGAAGTTCAAATAAACACATTTTAATTGCATTCCAGTTGTGGCATAATAAGGTAGTGATAGAGCTCCTAAGCAGAGTTGAGTCCGGAAGTCTTCAGAGAAATAGTTGAATTTAACTCTTGAGTTAAATTTGAGCATTTGGGAGAATGTTTTCCCACATTTTTTGGTGCAAATCATGAATCACAGATAATCCTCTTTATGGTTCCTCGATTCCTAACTTGCATTTCATCTTCAATGCTAGGGATCACAAGGAGAGGGAGGAACACCAGGCCCTAAAGGTTCAAAGGTCAGTACATCTACTTGTCAGTTATTTGGACGTTCACTGCTCTCAGAAGGTTTACATATCCGTAAACCTGACTCGTGTTTGTTCTGGCTGTGTCACAGGGCGAGTTTGGAGACAAAGGAGATTTGGGAGCCATCGGCCCAAAGGTGAGTCTTTAGTCATAAACGTTTAGAAACATAGGACCGCTTTCTGTTGCTCCATAAAAAAAGCTGGTTTTATTAGTGTTTCAAATGATGGCTTTACATTTTATTAAAAAACATTATTTATCACTAACATGGTCTGGTCCAGGATTAAATAGCTAAACAGCTCATTCTAATCCAAACTCTGAGGCCTGTTAGATCATGTGATACTATGACCGTTCCAGTGTAGGGGACAAACTACTTTGAACCATGTTCTGCAGAGCACTGCAGTCTGATTACCACCAGGGGGCAGTGCCCAAACCTGTGAACACTGATTTGGTCATTGTAGCTGCCATCAGAGTCAGTTATACAGTTTAAATTAATTTACTTGATTTGCTATTTATTTAGTTTAATCTCACACACATCTGTCATTGTGACATGAAAGCCTTTTGAGGATTCATGGTAAAAAAAACATGTGGGAGACTGTTCTCTACGGCAGTGGTTTTCAACACTGGTCCTCAGGGCCCACTGTCCTGTATGTTTTCGATGTTTCTCTGCTCCAACACACCTGACCCAAACGAACGGGTCGTTATCAAGCCCTGCAGAAGCCTGATAACGAGCATTTATTTGAATCAGGTGTGTTGGAGTGGAGAAATACGTAATATGTCATGTGAAGAAGCATGTCATGTGTTCTGCTGTGAGCTCCTCATTCATGCTCCTCATTCATGCTCCTCATTCCCTTTAACTCCAGGGACCTCCTGGACAGAAAGGAGACCAGGGTGCCACCGAGATCGTCGATTACAATGGAAACATCCAGGAGGCTTTGCAGGTCAGACACTCTCTAACTGTCTGTTTAACCTGCGTTGATCTTTTATGTCTGCCTTTTAGTAGAAAGATACCGGTGTGTAATTACCGGGTATATGCCATACGGGACATATGGAAGATGCAGTAGTTATGTACACTACTGTTTATCTTCCCATCAGTCCAGGATGTCTGGGGCGTTCTACATGGTTATTAATGTCCCTGGGGTGATATATGAGCATGTTTTTCTGGTGAGGCCTCTTTTGATATACAAGTGTGATATTCCTGTCAGACATCTTATCTTGATGATTCCCACTCTTAACCGAGAATGGTCGTCAGCTAGCGAAGTGTACGCTGCTTGATGATTGAGCTCTGAGGTCAAACTCCATCTAGAGCGGTTCGGTTCCGATGCTAGGCTAGCTGTGTTAACCCAAAGAACTCCTCGGGTGGGGGTAGGGGCATGGGGCGGAAGGGGGGGGGGGGGTTAAGCATGCTGACATGCTGAGTATTTGGTGGATAACCCATAATCTTATCTTTCCTTCCCTTGGCCGCCCCAACAGAAGATTACCACTATAACAGTGACGGTAATTCACCCTCCCCCTATCATGTGTTATGAATGTCAGTGAGTGACGCCTCTCACCTTTATCCTGGCATGGATCCAACCCCTGAACTCGCCCTGCCCAGCCCTGTTCCATTTTTTTTATCTATCTTTATCCATTTGTTACATCTATCTGTCTCTCTCTTTCTCTCTCCCATTCTCTTTCCTCTTTTTCTCTCGCCCTCTCTCTCTCTCTCTCTCTCTCTCTCTGTCTCTGTGTGTCTGTCTCTCTCTCGCCTAACACATCCCTCCCCACATTGTTGCTTAACACTGACTGTGGAGATGTGAGTCGGTGAGTTGTGCTTTGGTGAACTCTAACCGGGCTGCCCTTTAGAGGAACTGAGCAGGCCAAGGACAAAGGTGATCCTGTTTGGAGAAACGTATGAATTCTTATCTAGGAACAATAGTTGCATCCTCCATTGGTTTATGTATTCACCTGAAAGTTAATTCATTAAAAGATAATGGTCAGTCATAAAACAATCCATTGATCTATAGACCGCTCATTGTCAATAACCACTGAAATACTGTTAGAACTGTGCACTTCTGGTCCTTGATTATTATATTTATGTTGATTTGGCTTAAAGTCTCTGCTTTGGATTCAAGCCTCTGCAACAAGTTTCATTTAAACAGCGGATTATTACTATTTCAGTTTTTCCATGTATCCTTTACCTATTTTAAACTGTTGTTCCCACCCTGAACTGACTGAACTGTGAGAATGGCTCCATACTAGTGTATGTTGGTCTGTCACCGTGGTAATGATGATGCTGACCACGTGTCTCTGTGCATGCAGGGCCCACCAGGACCTATCGGGCCCGCCGGACCTCAGGGTGCCAAGGTAACCTGCCTCTTCAACGCTTTATTTAGGATTTCTCCATCAGAAGGTAGCCTATTGTGTTTGTTGGTATTTTTATTCTTATTATTATAGTAACCTATTTGGACCATAACTCAAGATCTACTTGGTAAAAATATAAAAAATTTATATATTTGATACAACAGGCCATGACTAAACCCCAAACCAAATGCCATCACCAAGTGCTCTCTTGACACTGGCCATTCATTTGAAATAAATCTGCTGTGCCCCAGTAAAATCTAAAGTTTGAGTTTTAACAATTTACTTTATTACTCAGTGCATTAATTTAGATTGATAACCCCTGGAAAAAAATGGGGGGGTATTCCAGAAAGCAGGTTATGTGACATAACCGGGTAAATTAACCCACCCGCATAACCTGCTTTCTGGAATACCCCCCAGGTGTCTGACTCGGCACACAAGTCAGAATTGAGGTAGGCTAAGAAAACATTACAAAACTAAAGATAGTTTTTTAAATGATAGGCCTACCGATCATCTTTTGACTAAAACATAAAAACAATATTACATGAAGCTCAAAAGAATATTTATGCTCAAATGAATGCAAAAAAGATTTACGCGCTCGCATTAACTATTGATGTCCCTGCCAAAGCTGATGTCAAACTTGCGTCCTTGAACTGTTGTATATTGGGTTAAGCAAGGGGAGTTTCTATAGCCTAGTAGTGCATTGTGCGCAGCAAGCTTGAGAGAAAAAAAGGGATATGAATTAGGGGCCTGTGCCCCAGTAGAGTTTGATGTCTAATAACGCCTCTGTTCTGGGCACTGGCCATTCATTTGATACTATATCTGAACAAAATGTTTTGGAATTTTCATTAGAAAAGAAAAACAACCAATATACATGATTGTATATCAGTGTTGTCACTTCAATGGGAAATTAAAATGCCCATGGGTAACCATTTCAAGACCAGTCACTGCATGTGAAAATGTACAGGGTGCTCAGTGATCCTGCACAGGAGTGGGTGTGCTTTCAGTGGTATTCTCTGTGGGTTTTAGGGTGATCAAGGAATGCCAGGACTGCCTGGACTAGATGGAGAAAGAGTGAGTTGACCTCCCTGCCGTCCTCAGTCCTGTTTTGTCCCCTTTCGAACACCAACTGACGCTAATGAGAGGGCTTCACAAAAAGTCAAACATAATATAACACACTACAATATTACACTGCATATACAGTACAATGACTAGCACCATCGAGATCTCCAAATGCTCACAGCGCTGAATGAGGTGAATTGCATGCGAACAGGATCACTCCAGTTCTTAGCTGAAGTTGCGACATGTGTCCAGGGTTACAAAGGTTCGAAGGGAGACATGGGCGTCCCCGGGACCTCCGGAGACAAGGGAGCCGTGGGTTTAACTGGCTTACCGGTAACAACCCACATCATCAACCAACATCCACAACATCAACATCACACACAAAGAGCTTTTTAACCACACGGGTTTGACGCATGATTTGCCCCAATCCTATTGTGTCCGTTTCCTTGCAGGGTGTCAACGGTCTGAAGGGGGACAAAGGGGATTCAGGCCTTCCTGGACCTCAGGGCAGCTCTGTAAGTATCTAAGGCTGTCACAGACCCCATTTTTACTTGGTTGGTACTTGTTTGTAGCGGTCTGCCTGTTAATCAGGAATGGATCTCTCCGTCACACAGATAATTGGACCCCCAGGTGCCGCTGGACCCCACGGGCCCCCCGGCCCCATGGTGAGAGACTAAAGAACTTTGTCCAACAGCCAGAGAAAGTTGTATACAATCTTTGGAAATGGTTGTCCATGTTTTTCTCCTGATCCCTACAGAAAAACCTTCATATTTAGTATTAGGCTCAAATTGCGTAGCACTGTAAAAGCCCAGGTTGTCCTCGTCGATGAGGTGGTTTGCAGAGCTTCCCCACAACAGCGCGTGCTTCAGTTAATGCCTGCTTCTATCTGCACTGCAGACCCTATCTATGACCAACATTTGCAGTATGTGTTTCGGCTGCTGTAGTCTCACATGTCTAACATCACTAACACAGCAAAGGTGGTAGAGACGGTCATCTCGGTCATTTGAATCAGAAGTTGGATTTGAAATTAAATTGGACGTTGCTGTAGTGAAATGTGGGGAGTTTTAAAACCACGAGCCTTGGTGCTCTTAGCATTTTAACGGTTCTCTCCACGAGTAAACTGCAACCGCCACTCAGCTAGTAGCAACAACTGTAGGAGCAGCTCAACTTGTCCACACCGAGGGGGGAGACGACACTTAGTTTGTTTCCAATTTGTCTTTCAGGGTCCACATGGCTTCCCTGGACCAAAGGTAAAATCCAAAGTTAAACGACAGCTTGTGAGCCATCAGTACCTTCACTCATTGTATCAAATATTCATAAACCATTACCTAATAAGTGACCCAGCATATCTGTCCTGCTAACATGGATGTCTCCGGTAGTTTACCCAGCGGTGGACAATAGGCCCTTAACACCCTCTACTCCTTCACTAGATGAGCAATCTCATATTAACAATAGGTGAAAGCCGAACTTGATGCCATGTGGCTTTCGCCTGACAATCGTATTGCAGAGGTCAGGAAAAGAGGGTGTTGAGGTGTGTTCAAGCTAATCCCGTCTGCAAGCTTGCAGCGTTAACCTGCACACGGCTGCAGCCATCGGCGTCGTTTCTAGAAGGTGCGACCCAACTGTCCGTCGTAGCCAATCTGCTCATCTGCTTCTTTAGGGGGAGGGCGGGCTCCACGGCGTGAAGGGTGTGCGCGGGGAGCCGGGCCACAAAGGGGACAGGGGACCCCTTGGCCTGCCTGTAAGTATCACACACATTCATCCTCACCCCCCCTGCCCATCCAACCCCCATCCCCCCCCAGCCTCTATCCTCCTTCAACACTCTATCCTCCATCCATCCTCCTTCATCACTCCATCCTCCCCATCGCTCTGCTCTCTGCTTCCGCTTCCGTGTCAGTGGAGGAGTGCGCCCGCTTTGGCCACGTAGCCCCGCAAACTGTATTAGCGCGTCTGCCGTCAGTGTGCGTCTCATCTTGTTCTCTGTGAGTCGTCCCCGTCCCCCCCCCCGCTGTCCTCCTCGCTTGTCGGCTCCAGCTGTTGCCTCCTTGTGACATCATGCTGCTGAACAACCCCCCCACCCCCACAACCTCCCCACACCCCTCCCAAGTCTTGATAACCACGATTAAGTGTCCTTCTCCATGGTGCTCATCTTGTACTAATCCCGCATTGTTCATGTCACTCATACCTCCATAACACCACAGGGGGCCTCCGGCTTGGACGGAAAGCCCGGAATTAGGGTGAGTGTCATGTGACCCAAGAAGCTTCACCTCCCTGTCCTCTCTCCCACCATGACCCTCGACCCGGACATCCCCTGTCATCTCCCATCCACTGAACACGTTTTGTTGTCAGCCTGTCATAGCGTTTGGGTTCCAGTTTGTGTAGCTAGCAAGTCAGGAGGAGAAGGTGGCAGTGAGTTCATAAACCTCCTGTGGGAGACCACTACTCTGTGGTCCCGAGGTCTGCGACTACTATGTGGTGGGCCATCCACCTGCTCTTCCATACACAAATGAGCAAGCCATTGGCCTTTTGCGTGTTTGTCAATGAGTGTCCCATTAACATAGCATTAACAGTCACTCATACATTAACAGTGTCCTCGGTGTTATAATGGATTGACTTGTGTTCACTGCATGATAAATAGTAGGACTGCAACTGATGGCACACAGTCAATGAAATGATCGAGCTACATACATCCAGATGCTTTTAGCCTCATGCTGTACGCTGAAATGGCTCCAACAACTGGAGTTCATTATCCAGTTGAGAAAAGAAATGACTGTGTCATTGGAAGTTTTTTTTTTTTTTGGTTCCATATTGTTGGTTGTAGAGTGTGGGGGATGTCACTTAGGATGTCAGCAAGCTCTTGTCTTCTTCTCCACAGGGTATGGATGGGCCTGCGGGCCCCTCCGGTCCAGCCGGGCCAAAAGGCGACATAGTAAGTCGACCAGCTAGTTAAGACTAGACGGAGCATAAGAGCCTTTTGCCATTGCAAGTAGACATGGTACTTGAGATGGAATACAGTGCAAACTCAGTGTGTCGTATTTGAGAGCTCTGTGTGTAGATTTGAGTGCTCAGTGTGTCGTATTTGAGAGCTCTGTGTGTAGATTTGAGTGCTCAGTGTGTCGTATTTGAGAGCTCTGTGTGTAGATTTGAACGTAACTCGGATGCGTTTTGCTTCAGGGGGAGAAAGGAGCAGCAGGTGAACCTGGACCCAGAGGACCGTACGGCCTCCCTGTGAGTTGAGACGACCTGAAGCCCCCGTCAATCACAACGTACTCCTGTAACACTCAGTGCACTGTTCCAGTATCCTACCAAGTCTGAACTTGGAAAGCTGCATGTGTGTTTGGAATGTATCTGCTTGGAAAGAGAAAAGGCTGAGTCTGTTCTTTCCTGTGTTTATTTCAGGGTGCTACTGGGACTCCTGGCCTAGACGTGAGTGAGAATCCTTCTGTCTAGTGCTGCTTTTGTTGCCAGGGGATGAGAGGGGTTTGTTTTTTAAACATTCCACAAAGGATACTGTAGATGAACTGGATTTGGTTGTCAAAATGGCTTCTCACGCAGACTACTCACATCTTCTGAAATGCTCAACTATCTTGCACTCTCTTTCTCCTTCCTCCACTCCCCCTCCTCCCTCCTCTGCTGTGTTCATATCGCAGCCCATGACGCAGTCAGTCCGAGAGGGATATGAGCCTTGTTTCAGATAGGTGTTTAGAGCTTAGCCTTGACCCCCTCCCCTCCCTCCCCAAACCAGAGGAATGAACTGCAGTTGTATTTCACAGGGGTTGCCAGGCTTAAGGGGAGAGAAAGGCGACCTGGGGGAGAGAGGAGAGAAGGTAGATGTAGACGCGCTGCACCAGTGGATGACACTGTCAAACCCTTCAACTTTACAGACAAGAACTGGTGTCAATGGACAATTAAGTGTTGAGGGAATTTCCAAAACGTTTATTTCTAGCGATCGAGGGATTTGAGAACACTTTGATTGAATGGGGTGTACATATGACAGTTACGAGGCCTAATGCAACTGAACAATGTCGTAGGTCTTGTTATTTTAGTGTTGTTTAGGTAAAGTCCTTTATATTTGCTCAGATGTCATTTCAATAAGTGATTTACATGTGGTATGATTCAGTCAAATATATACATTATTTTATTATTTGCAAGGTAGAACTTCCATAGTATCTATAGTAGAATAATACAACTACTGTTGTTGTGCCTCCTGGTACTTAATATTAGTCGTATTAGGCATTATGAAGTCATATGTACTGTCCCATCAACCAAGGTGGACATTCGAGTCCAATCTGATCACTGTTTAAAGGTTTTTTACAAATTTGCTGCCTAATCAAAATGTCATTGTCAATGCTCTCAAATTCAAATTTTGTTTGCCACCATTGAATAATTTGCCATCTCATTAATCAAAATCATTTAAATCAAATCACATTCTGTCTCCGAAAGTGATTTCAAAAGCTTACTTTATCTTCTTTGATAGCAATGAAAAATTACATGGAACATGAATCTCGAGCCAGTCCATTGACAACAGAAAGTTACTCACATTTTGTGCTGTTTTCTGTTGTTTCAATGCATGTTCAAACCCCCTTAATATCCCACAATCCCCTTAACATCCTACAACCCCCTTAACATCCTACAATCCCTTTAATATCCAATGTTGTGTTTTTTTTGCTAATTGTTTGTTTACCTATCCTTTTGTAAATCTTCCTCAAAGTGTCCCAGTCTACCACTTTAGTGTTATGAGTGTCCCGGTTTTTGAAAGAAGCTGTATCCCGCTAGATGAAGTGCATTGTACAAATGCATGCGATCTCTTGGCACATTATTGTGTGCAAACAATAACATGATTAGCATTTTCCATGCTCGCTCCACTTTCCCTCTGCCTTAACCATTATCCTGCTCACGACATCTCTCTCTGGTCACTGCAATGTGGGTGGCCCTCTTTGGGTTTCATTGGGATTGGGGCCGATTCCATTTTGACTGAAATCAATCCAGGAAACCGCTTTAAGTGAACATAAAAACCGTGTGATGTGCTGTGATGTGATGTAAGGGATACAGTTTTTGTCCCAATGCTGACTGTGAGGATGGGGTGCACACTGTTTCTCTCAAGTTGTTCTCCCTGCTACCCTTTTCTTCCCTGCTGCCCTTCACTTCCCTTCACTGCCCCCGTTACCAGTCCTCTCTTCCGTTCCCCACTTGAGATCCCCTTCACCTCCTCTTCCTGCCCCTGAGGAATGTTCTGGACTCCCTGCTCCCCTCCCTGTTCTAACTGTGTCCTCCCTGTGGGCTACAGCTCTCCACCATAATCTCTGTCCCTCCTTTTGCAGTGGTCTCCCTAATGCTCTGATCTTACAATTGTGACCATTGTGAAGCACAAGCATTTTGTTTCGATATGATCTTTACACACAGTACATTTAATAGTAAGTATAGTGAGATCTACTGCAATAGCATATGCAGTATTGCGTGTTGTTGTCAAAGTTGAAACCTTAGACACGTAAACAACATGGAGGAATTTGTTATTTGGTATGACAGGTTACAGTAATTAAGCTAAACCTACAAACAGTTTCTAATGTGGTCTGCATCATGTAAATAGTACAACAGCATGTATATAGTAGTTTGTGTCTCACACATACGTAGCATTACCCACTGATGGTCATTCTTGTTAGCTAAAATGATTGAGCTTACCAAACTATTGTATCCACAGGGGGAGAAGGGAAAGAAGGGCAAAAAAGGCCCTAAGGGGGAGAAAGGAGAACAAGGTGCTCCTGGATTAGATGCACCTTGCCCATTGGTATGTCCCAACAATGAGCCGCTCTCCCAGCCATGAGCCACAGCAGACCCCCAAAGGGAGGAGCCCCCCTCAGCCAACCTGGCAACCAGCTGGCCCTAAGACAGACACTGTTACCCCCTAGGATGCTTACAGACCCATGTCATTCTCCCGTCTCTAGTCCAACTGGTGTGGAACAGAACGGTGATTTAAAACTGCACAATGTGCCTTTAAGCCTCAGGTGCGTAGTGTGCCCTGCGAGGCTGTGTGAAGGATGGGCTGGTTGTGATGTCACTAGGCCCCAGGGCAGCTCCTCCCTCCTCTTCCTGACAGGGCATGTCAGGGAGCCACGCCCCCTCAGTAACACTCCCAATCAGGGAGCCCCGCCCCCCTCAGTAACACGCCCAGTCAGGGAGCCCCGCCCCCCTCAGTAACACTCCCAGTCAGGTAGCCACGCCCCCTCAGTAACACTCCCAGTCTGGGAGCCCCGCCCCCTCTGTAACACTCCCAGTTTGGGAGCCACGCCCCCTCCTTCAGTAACACTCCCAGGTCATCTTCACAAACAGGGTTTCCGGGGCTTTAAGGGGGAGAAGGGGGAGCCTGGGCAGCCTGGTCTGGACGGGCTGGACGCCCCGTGCCAATTGGTACAGTATCTCTTTTCCTCTACTCATGCATGCTGCCGACCTCCTCTGCCCCCTGGAGCGGCCACGCCGGCCGTCACCGTCACGCTGTGGTCACGCGCACGGCTTCACAGCATGAAGAAGCCTCCCACTGTCTATTCAAGTCACACATTCATTGCATGTCAGCCAGATTGAAGGCTCCGTCGCTGCATTTTTTTCGTTTGATGATTCATGACAATTTAGGCCTTTTTAGAGGCTTACATTTTATAAAGACATTTTGTCCTCACTAACTGTTGCAAGCCGCCCCTCCCAGACACTCATTTGTGAACCAGTACTTAGTATACGGCTAAAAGGGAGTGTCGTCTGTAAGAACACACACATACTATGTTGACAATGAATAGTATTTACTACCCTTATTTGTAATGGATCCTTTTCATTGAATCTCCCGAGCCCTTTAATATCCTCAATAAGTGCGTGCAAACAGAAAAATAAACAACTGACCTTACCTGCCCAATTCCCTTTTAATTTCTTAAGATCCTAAACTTACTCTAACCTTGGAAACCTGATTTCCCCCCCTACTGGAAGCACGGACCTCAACTCTTTTAACCCTTTCCTTCCTCTTTATTTGTACCAATTGGGCCAGACCATTCCCAAGAACATGTCGAACAGTTACTGCCTCACTCCCCAGCTTCAGCCCCATAAAGATTCACAAATGTTTGGGAGCAAGTGTTTTTATACATTTGTTATATACATTTATATATATTTGTTATATTTTCTTTATATAATGAATGTTGCATAAAGCATGGAACTGATCTTAGTCACGGTATGTTTGGAATCTATCATTTAGAACTTACTGTTTTACAGATGATTGTGTTTGTCTAATTGGAACATAGTGTTTAGTCATAGTGAGAGTTTTGTCTTCAGTTTAAGAATGTTGATAATATAGAGTTTGAACACGTCAAAGGACCAAAACCATTGCATGATGACATAAAATTAGCTGTGTGAAACGTGCATGAATTACACTATTTTCAAATGGTTTATAATTACCAAGTCTGTGTACCATCTGGCATTTCATTCTATTATTGTCTTGCACTGATTGAAACTAGAATTATTTATTAGTTTAGTTTTTAAGTTAATGCTCGCTAGCAGAAGCATTCTCTGCGAGAAATTGTAATATCATGTGTAGTAGACACTTAGTACTGTACTTTAGCCAGTATTTGGTGTTTCTAATCTGATGTTTCCCTCCATGCCCTCACACAGGGCCCGGATGGACTTCCAATGCCTGGATGTTGGCAGAAGGTAAGCATTCTTGGTATAATGACACATTAAGAAACCAAACACTTTAAACATGTCCCTACTCAGCTAATGTTTGCTGGCGTGTACTTTAGCTCTGGCTTGACCCCAAAATGCTTTTGCATGGATTTGATATTTAACTGTCACCTGTCAGCCACGTGTAAAGGAAGTGGATCTCTAATAGTCAGACCTGGAAATGCTTAAGATGTCATCTCATATCTCCTCTCTTTCCTCATCTACCCTCTCTCTGTTTCTTTCTCTATCTCTTCCTTTCTGCTTTTTCTTGTCTTCTTTGCAGTGATCACTCTAATCCGAAACGCATGGAGTTTGTAAATAATGCTTATTTTATGGTATTTATAGTTTGTTTTGGGGGAGAAAAGATATTAATACTTAAATCGGTGTAAAATGGGAACAAACAAAAAAACAGCAAGAGGCCCCAAGGTTCCACCATAGCTGCTTCAACTCACCTCGCCGTGTGGAAACTGTGTGTGTCACTCTCACGTCTGCATTGTGAACGTCAGATATTTGACCGACCACAGACCTCAGTCTTTGCATGCCCAGTCTGCTGTGGTTAAAGACTGCATGGTCATGGCCCTGGTGAGAGTCAAAGGCCGGATGAAAGGAGGAGAAGGAGTTGGAGGATGAGGAGCTGAAGGAGGCGTCAGAGGGATGTGGCCTGACTCCTAACCCCAGATGCTAGGTGTTCACCATCCATTCCCACATACTAGCAGAAATAATGGCTTCAACCCAAACAAAGCATCATATCCCCTCTGTCCCACCAAAAAATAGCATGAGAACTGTTGCAAAAGTATATTTATATGTATTGTACATACATATTTCAGTGTTGTGTGGTTCGAATTTTATGGCTTTCTGCAAAAACATTAACTCACTGTCAACTTCACACAAAACAAACAGATCTCTGAATGCATTTGTCCCTCTCTTTCTTTTAATCTTCCCAAGGGAGTCACCCCATGGCTGGTAGCATGAGAGGAAGTTTAGGAAGTGTAGATGGGTTGTTGATTATCTACCTGTGGTGAGTTCTGAGGGTACAGCAGCTGCAGGTCTTTGGATGGTTCGGGGGATTTAGTCCCCTACCTTTTCTGAGTGATGCTTCCAACAAACACTTCTCATTGGACAAAGGAGGAGAGAGTGGGAAGCTCACTGCACTGTGCGCAGCCAACGGAAACAAGCAAGGCTGACACAAATGACTTTGTATTGGACGGGCCTGTGTGGGATCAGAGCAGGAGGTGGGCATTGACAGAGCATAGCCAATCATCTCTCACCAATCTCTGTGGAGATCACATGGAGCACGACAAAGAACAACACTGAGAACGTCATAAGAATTCTGTGTGAATGATGATTTGATTTTGTTTTGCTCTGACTCACATCTCATTGTTTCTTTCTGTCAGTGTTAATAACCTTTGGTGCCTCTAGCTATTGTTATTCATTCCTTTATGAACAATTTACAACTCTAACAATGCTTTGAGTCAGTGGAATGGTTCTTGGTGCAGGGTGTTGACCCCAGTCGTCTAAATGTGTACATGTTTAAAAGAACACGTACATTGTGCACTGTTGTCAATATATATAGAATTTTAATATTAGTGGGTGTAAAAGCAGCATGCACACAATGGTGTCCTCTGAGAACCTGTTGTGTAGTAAACTCCTGTATAACACATTGAAGTCACTTACATATGATTGTACAGCATTTGCGCTAAACCCATGGTTGTGGATGCTGATCTGTAACACATTATTACTGGCTTGTTAGTTGGAATTGGTGGGGTTAATTTGTTATTATTTCACTGTGTTGACAATTGAAATCTTGTGATGCAATATCAATTTGCAGTATTGACTATATACTTTTTTGTTATTTTGACCTTGTCAGTCAGTTGATCTATGCTATTGATCATGTCGATCGATTTTCTCACATGCAGGTTAATGTTTGGTAAATGACATGTCAGCCAGATGGTGTCACAAACCTTCCCCTTTTCATCCCCCGTGACTTGAGGCAGTGGATTGCATGGCCCGACTCTAATCCTTTCACATTTTCTACATTTAAAACTAAAGAATGATTGGCTACTGAGTAATTTGCCACTCTTCATAAATCGCCTATACTCAGCTTGGTAACCGATATAGCAGTTCAAATTCCATAATTTGGAATAAAAATACTGCTCTATGGCTTTCATAATGTCAACAATGTTCTCTGCCAAAAACAAATTGATAGTTCACTTGTATGCTGAATTTATTTGATTTAACATTGTCATTGAAATGTAATACCATTACTTATTTCATGTGATTCAAATGTCATCATGCAAGGTGTACAGTAGTAGTTGTTATTCAATGTCATTTATGTGTAGATGTTGTTGGTTTGTGGTGGTTGACCACTCCATTACTAGTCTATCTTATTAAGCCAACCATTAGTGTGTGAGCAATACGTTTGCTGGTTACACAGATTTTGGTGTCATTCTTGGTGCTATCTGCTTAATATTTGAAATGGCTCAAAGGGTTTTCTTTACCCATGGCAACCAGAGTGCAACAATGTTTCTTTATTGTTTTACTGTAACAGTTTTGATGATTTTGTGCATATACTTTTGTATTTGTCTCACTATTTTAAGTGGTACATTATTTATTTTTGTATTTTGTTCTTAAATAACGATTTTATTTGGTTTTCTATCAGGCATTCCTAATCACGTTGGGGTAGCTTTTCTAGGTCCTGATCCCAGGATCTGCTGCTTCTGTCAAGCAAGGGAAGCATTACACAAACACATCACACAGTACAATGTGAAGGATGTTTCTCCTAAGGATCAAATAGATGTATCTATTATTTCAGTGTTTTATTTTCCAATCAAGCCCAAGATCTAAGGCCTTACCCTTAAGCTCTGCACTGATGCATTTGAGTACAGTATGTAGAAGTCTGTAAAGTATGTCAAAAGTGTTCATATGAAAGAGTATGTGTTGATGGTCTTGACCGTATGATGTCATCACCTGGCCAACGACATACAGTGATGGTTTTTGTTACCTTGCTTTTTTCATTTCTCACTCTCTCATTTGCTCCCTCCGTCTCTCACTGTCTCTTTCACACTGTCTCTCTCTCTCACACAGACACTCGTTGTCACTCACTCTCTTACTCTCTCTCATTCTTTCACTCTCCGTCTCTCACTCGATCTCTCTCACTTTCTCACAATCTCTCTCTGTCTTTGCATTGAATGTAGCTTGTTCTATGAGGTGGATTGTCCTAGTTCAGGAAAAGCACATGCTCATTTGACAAGAAGTGCCATTTGTACTTAAGTTGATGTACTTAGGTATGCAGCGTCCAAAAACAGCTTTATAACAAGTCTCACATTTCTGTTAACCACCTTTCATTTCATTGTTCCCACATGAACAGTACCACTACAGTGGCAAAGAAAAACAATTTGATATGCAATTGTTGATGTTTGCGTTACAGTGATATTGACGTGTGTGGAGGCTGTATGTGGGGTCATTTATTTCTGCCTGTTCATACTCACATTTAGAAGATGTTCTGGCATTTCTGAAAACACATTCGTTGCCATATGGTTTTCTTTCTTATCTTTTTATTTCCACTATTTTTATGTACAACTTCATTAAGGTACAAAATACTGAAACTTCAGTGATGTGCAGCTAATTTCTTATCTCTATTTGATTGGATTTGACCTTTGCTTACAGTAATAAAGGGTCGATTGATTGTGATTTACAGTCATTTGTATTCAAGTTCCTATGAATATATATGTTAATTGTTTGTCATAGAGACTGGTATGGGGCCACACATAATTCCTTCCTCACACACATTTGAATCACTTTTACACGTAAACCATGGTAAATATACCCTTGATTGGACATCTGCTTTCCATCATACATATTTCATTTCATGAGATAACAGATTATTTTCCTGTTAAACTGAATTCCTCTTTTACAGTAATAAGCGTATTCCTCACCAGTCCTTCAATGACCTTCAGTTGTTAGTCCACCTAACTGGAACATGAACACTTGCATCCCGCCATGGGAGCTCTTAAGACACCTGAGCAACATTTTCTTTGCTTTCTTATTCAGTTAATTTCTTTTGTTGTTGTTTTATTTTCTACTCTGTATATCTGTATCACTCTTTTACACGTTTGCAAGTGGCTAATATTTGCATTAAAAGTACTTCTGCACACATATTCTACACACATTATTTCAAAACAATTCACATGACTGTATTGTGGGAGCCAAATAAATGCAGTCATTCAAATAACTTTAATTTGTCTTAATTGAGTGCTCAGCCCTTGCTTCTATGAGGTCTACACGTAGTCCCATGAAACCGAGAATGACTCTCCCATTCTTCTTGTTTACGTCCAGGGGGCAGCATTGTGAGGCAATGTGCTCGTGTGCGCGTGCCTGTTTGAATAACAGACGTGTGCAACTATATCGCTATAAAGTCATTGTTGCATTGTCCAACAACACAAGTCTGATGTACATTGGAAACTTTTAGCCTTGTACAAAGTAAACATCCAGGATGACAGCGGAGACTTTTGATAAAAAGAAGACTATAGAACTGAGGAAGAAGCACATTGGGTATGGAATGTACTTTGCTGACTTGACTTATGGTTACGTACAGTCTGTTTAGTAAGGATGATGAAAACAGAACATGCAGTTTTGAGATAATGGGATTTGCACATATAGCGTGATCAGAGAAGTTCGGAGAATTACGTTTTCAAATATATATATATATGAAGGTTTAAAGCTTAAAATTCAGGACAAGTAAAAAGTTAGCAATTGCCTTGATAACTTCTTAACACAAATGTTCGACAAACCTACGCTCTATGATAAACCAGACAGATATTCAACACTATCTCACGATTTATAGCAGTCCATATCTGTATTTCCATATGAAACCACAGTAATCTATTCGATATCAGAACTATACATGTATTAAATAAATGTTTTATTTGAAATAAATAAATGTGTAATTCTAGGCTACCAATTAGTGACAGGTACCGGTTGAAAACAAAACAAACAATTCAATAACAATAATAATAGTATGACAGTAGTGGTTTATCATTGTTTATTGAGCTGCCTGTATATGTGAGATTAATCAAATATTGCAGAATTTTACATGGTATTCATAATCGTCAATATGTCGCAAGAATTGCAGCTTGTATAACTAGTTGGTTAACCTTTTATATGTTTTAAAAGGTTGGGTATCGGGTTGGGAAATGTCATTATTTATTTTTCAAAAGAAACGTGCATATCTATTCGTTTGAGCTAGACTGCTATTAATTTAGCATGTTTGTGTCACGGAGATTATGATTTGGTCTGCTTGAATTTAAATGAGCCGTAAGTGCTCTTTTCCAAATTAGGGAGTTGCAAGCACAGTCGATTGTACCAGTAGATTAAGGACATGCCAAACATTTCTGGTGTTGCTGTATTGTCACCTGCTGCCCATGTGCTTGGTTGCATTTCAGTCCGTCATGCAAAGTCTTCTTCAGTCACGATCCGATCAAGATTGTGCGTGCCAGAGGCCAGTACATGTATGATGAGAATGGGGAACGGTACTTGGATTGCATAAACAACGTGGCTCACGGTAAACTGACAGTAACTCTATTCAACATAATGGGGGTGACAACTCCCATAGATGCACACATGTATACTGTAGATGTATACTCATGACTCATGCACTTGTATAACATAATACACACCAACACATTTCATAAGCATTTAAATGGTTATCCTTGCAACACTACATTTCAGTCTAAATGAGAAACCACATACTTGGTGTTTGTGTTCACATCCTGGTTGGTAATGGGAGAGGGTATTTCCAACACGACTACATGCGAGTTGTTCTGCACATGTTCATGTCCTGGTTTGTAGTGGGCCACAGCCACCCGGAGGTCGTGAAGGCAGGAGCAGAACAGATGGCTCTGCTGAACACCAACTCTCGCTTCCTGCACGATAACCTGGTGAACTATGCCCAGAAGCTGCAGACCACGCTGCCTGACAAGCTCTCCGTCTGCTACTTTGTCAACTCTGGGTACGTCCGTTCTCACCTCACCTAGGACACCTTTGGTGTTGCCTTCATGCCACCCTAAACATTACAACTTCAGAAAAGGGTGGGTCAGATGGCTGAGCGGTTAGGGAGTCGGGCTATTAATCAGAAGGTTGTTGGTTCAATTCCACGGCCGTGCAAAATGACGTTGTGTCCTTGGGCAAGGCACTTCACCCTACTTGCCTTGGGGGGGGGAATGTCCCTGTACTTACTGTAAGTCGCTCTGGATAAGAGAGTCTGCTAAATGACTAAATGTAAATGTAGAAAAGATCAAGTTTATAATTAAGTCTTAGTCACAGTCTGGGCCACTGTCAACACGCAGGACTGGGTGTAAGGACAGACTGGGACCTAGGTATCACTAGGGTAAAGGGCGAGGGTAGCGGTTAAAAAAAAACATAATTTGTAGTCCCTCGGAAAAGCCATCTTACGATTGGCCCAAAAAAAAGGTGTATGAAGCTGTTCCTGAAGATGCCTCCACATAAGTAAGAGCAGTCAGTGCTGAAGAAACGAGGAAGTTGAGAAGCAGAGCATATTTCCGATGGGGAAAACAGACAGGAGAAGCCAACCAATAGCAAGGAACAGTCAAGTCACTCCTGCAGTAGATGGCACGTGGCCAGAACTCAGCTGTAAGCTCTGGAATGCATCCAGACACGTTGTGAGACGCAGACCGCACAGAACTGGTCTAGACAGCTCAAAAGTACAGTCTGTGCCAGGACGTTATATTGCCCTATTCAGAGGTTTTTTCTAAAACTTTGTGAACCTCCATACACCATCAAGACCCCCATCTATTTTTTTCCCGATATTTCAACTTATGTTATTCAGCATATTCACATTAAGTAGGCAAAGTCAGAATGACTGATGAAGACAAAACTTCTGTTTCTAAAGGATATTTCAGCACAAAGTGTTTCAGATAGCTCTTGCTTGTGACATGGCCATGACTAAGCTTGTGTATCCTGTGGTTATTAAGTAACTCAATACACTTTGAACTTTAGCTCTGAAGCCAACGACCTCGCTCTTCGACTGGCCTGGCAATACACTGGCCACAAAGACATCATAACACTGGACAAGTAAGTCCCAATTCCTGGCCATTTTTACGGAGGCCATTTTCCTACTGTTCCTTCCAGTGACTTAAAATACAGTACAAAATCAAAATATCACTTGAATAAGTAGAATACTTACAAATTTGATTCAAAATTACAAATAAAAAAGACTGAAAGATGTGTCTATGGTGTGTGCTTGTCTATGTGTGTGTGTGTGTGTGTGTGTGTGTGTGTGTGTGTGTGTGTGTGTGTGTGTGTGTGTGTGTGTGTGTGTGTGTGTGTGTGTGTGTGTGTGTGTGTGAAAGTGCTGAAGAGTGGAATAGACCGGAGTTTCCTCGTGAAATCACTCGGCTCCCAAGCATTAGTGCAGTCATATTAGGCTCTGACACCCTGCTCAAGCTGTTTCCCATGTCTGCAGTGCATATCACGGTCACGTGTCATCGCTCATCCACATCAGCCCGTACAAGTTCCACCAGCTGTCAGACGCAGAGCAAAGCCATTCTGTACATGTGGTGAGTGCACAGTAGAATCAAAACACCATGACTTAAGATGGGTCTGACAGCCGAGACCTGTGTGTATGTGTGTGTTCATTTGTGTGAATTTAATACGCATGTGTTTGGGGGCATGACATTGTTGAAGCTAACTTGTTGAATGGTGCTGAACCATCCTGATGAAGTCTGTATGACAGTAAAACAAAGATGACAATGGAGTTGTTTTGAAAACCTCTCTGGTCTTTTCTCAGATACAAGAATCTCTAAAAGGTTATACTGTGGTGGTTTTACTGGCCTATACGCAAGTCTGGTCTGAACCAGTGAAGGCCCCTGTCAACAGTTATAATCCAAATGCCATTGTTGCAATAAACTGTTTCTTCTGTCAATGTAATTCTTGTTTGCAGTCACATGGAGGCCATTTTGAATAAAGTCTGAAGTAACATCCCATCACATGTTGTTTCTGAACCAAAGATCCCTAACAAACAGGAGGACATCCCTGGATGAAGATAGTGTTTCCAGATGGTATGATGGTGACCCTGCCTTTCTGCCCCCCCCCCCCCCCCCCCCCCAGGCGCTGAGTCCAGACACGTACCGAGGCAAATATAGAGAATCCCACCCAGACCCCGCTACAGCGTACGCCGACAACGTTAAAGACATCATACAAAAGGCCCATGCCAGTGGACATAAGGTACAGTGATAATCTGCACCCACCTTCAGGGGGCTTCAGCTTTGGGCTGGCTGAGGCTTGCATGACTGTTCGGCCTTCGCAATGGAATACAAGATGTCGTTTCCCAGCGCAAAACATTTGACATTGTAAGGGAGACTCTCGCGTTTCACGCTTCCAAAAACCAAACAGACCTAAGATCCCAGTCTTCTGTTGTTGAATTGGATCGCATCACCCTGCGTCCCTTTACTCTCCTGTGTACAGGCATCCCAGTGCATCAAGTTGACACCACTCTCCATGAACCGTCAATAATATTTTCATCTTCCATCCCTTCTCCTCTTTCTTCTTGCCGTCTTCTATCACTGTGTCTCTTGTTTCTCAGGTTGAGGACCAAAGACTGGGGGCTCAATAGGTGACTTTCTCCTGACTACGATTCCTACTGACTACGATTCCCAGGTGCCGCTGCACTGATTCCCAGCACTGGCCCTCTCACGGGCTTAACCCTCTGTTCCAGGAACTTCCCAACGCCTCCCTCATCGGAAGCAACCAGCTTTGATTGCGATTTCTGACCCACCTCGGTGGGCTGTAGTCCCACCCTAGGAAGATAGAGGGTGCCACTAACACCTGGTGGATATGTGTAAAGAAAACCCGGAAGAGGACAGAACAAGCCTCTCTTGTATGATTGCTTTCTTTTATGTTCCCTTGTAACCTTGTTTTCCTTTTTGACATTGGCGCGTTGCATAACCTTGTGCTCGAAAATACTCTGCGACAGCATCTGTCTCTGCAGTTGTGGGTGTAGGGGGGTGAGGGGGGGGTGAGGGGGGGGGGGGGTGGACAGAGCATGCTCATGGACAAAGTGAGACTTATCATTTCCAGATAGAAGGCAAAGAGATCCACAGGTTGTGTATGGAGTTGTGATCTCAGCCTTGGACTTTGTCTCTCCGTGTCTCAGTCACTCTTCCAGGGGTGTTAAGTTCTGGTAGTTCTTAAGTCTTGCATTCTGTTCTCCTGTCCAGATTGCTGCTTTTATCGCCGAGTCCCTGCAGAGTTGTGGTGGGCAGGTTATCCCTCCTCAGGGCTACTTCCAACAAGTGGCACAGTATGTACTCAGCACTCACAAACGACCTAACATCTAGCACATACTGATAAACATCCTGTGATAAACATCCTGTTCCCCCCCACCCACACCCAGGTGGCATATTTAGTACTTGCTAGATTGTAAAAGTTAGTTATGGTATCATTACAGCTGACACGACAGGCTAATTTAGAATATAATATCCTGAGTGTGTGTTTGTGTGCAACCTGTTCCCTTTCACAGTCATGTTCGTCAAGCAGGGGGTTTATTCATCGCTGATGAGGTCCAGGTGGGTTTTGGGCGTGTTGGCACCAGCTTCTGGGCCTTCCAGCTGCACGGTGAAGATTTTGTTCCTGATATTGTTACCATGGGTAAACCCATCGGCAACGGGCACCCTATGTCCTGTGTGGTGACAACCAGAGAAGTGGCAGAGGCCTTCCAGTCATCTGGGATGGAATACTTCAACACGGTACAACACAACAATATCACTCTATATACCATATACTGTCGTTCTATACCATAGACTATCACACTATGTACTATCACTCTACACCATAGACCATTACTCTATATGCCATCACTCTATATACCTTCACTCTGTACCATTTGAAACATCTGGCATAATCATTATGAGTTTTCCGACTGGCAGTCCAAAATGTGTTCATTGGGCCACTAGGGCCCTTTGTATTCATATATGATGCCCCCAGTCCACCGAACAAGCCCTGTTTGACTTCCATCACATTGCGTCACTGGATCTCTTGGAGAGGGACCAGGAGATTTCTGTGCCTGTATACTGAACAACAGGGTGTCTGTTTCTCTCCGGGTCTGGTCTCGGGTGTCTCAGTTCGGAGGGAACCCGGTGTCCTGTGCCATCGGCCTGGCTGTGCTGGACGTGATCCAGAAAGAGGACCTCCAGAGCAACGCCCTCCGTGTGGGGGCGTACCTGAGCAGGCTGCTGGAGCAGCAGAAGGAGAAGCATGCCCTGGTGGGGGATGTCAGGTACCTGCACACACACACATCCACATACAGTATAGACGCTCAGGCACCCAACACACTCACACACTTTTACATACAATACACACACTCAGACACACAACATACACACACACACATTTACATATAACATATACACTCAGGCCCACAACACACACACACACACATTTACTGTACGTACAAAGAATAAAGAATCACTGTTGTGCACTCGCCTAGCAAATTATTTAGCAGATTTATGGTTTTGTAATATGTAACTGGTTTGGATTTAGCACCGGCGTGCCCTAATTAAGCATGCTTGATTTTTATTGATTTATAGATTATAAAACTACTACAAGTAGATTATCAAACAGATATCAAACTAGTACAAAATGTCTTCAAAGCACAAAAGTATAACTGCATTGCAAGTTATGCAACAACAAAAATGCTGAATGCAGTAGAAACAGAGACAGAGATAAAGTAATTGCGCCTGTTAAGTGGGTCATGATATGATGTCATGTCTGGTAGGGGCTGTGGACTGTTTGTAGGGGTGGAACTCGTGAGGGACAGATTGAAGCTGACGCCAGCGACCGCTGAAGCCCAGGAGATCATATACAAGTGAGTGTGTCACTGTTTTTATGTCTCTAAAGGTGGAACAATACATTCCTTTTGGTGAATGTGGGTTGACAAAGTAATTACTACTTTTAACGTGTTCAAGTTTAAATGGGGTGGCTTTGGCCTTCCGTAATGAATGAGTAATTTCTTTGATTGAACATAGGACTCCAACAAAGGACTCCGGTCTCTGAATAGAAAACCTGAAACAGCGGCGACAGAGTTAATAGTACTGCGGTCGTTGTTTTTGTCGTTTTGTAGACTGAAGGAACAACGCATCCTTCTGAGTGCGGATGGTCCTCACCGCAACGTGCTCAAGTTCAAACCACCCTTGTGCTTCACTGAGGAGGACTGTGACTTTGTGGTGCAGAAGATTGACCAGATTCTCACAGGTACTCTCAAACTCCTAAGTTGTTGTAGAGAAAAGAACAAAGCACCAATCCATCCCGTCTTTCAGCTAGCCTGCTAACGATAGCATGACCCAATTCTGTCAGAAGGATGTTACGAAACACCAACCGTTCCTTTAGTTCTTAAGTTTGTAATGTGTGAAGGGTGTTGAGCAATTAGCTGTCTTCCCCTTAGAAGACCACCTGCACACTCCTCTCAATGATCTCCCTTAGCAATCCTACACATCCAGACTCAAATCATTCTTAGAATATACAGACACTCCGGTGTGACGTTGGGTAAGAGACTGTACCATGTAGGCTGAGGCCTTACTGCAGGGGCTCCGGTTTGATTCCGGCCCTGGCCTCTCCCCTACATTTCCTGTCACAAAAGCAAGAAATGCCGAAAGCAGAAATGCTGCAAAAATACATCTATAAATATTAACAGACACCTCTCATTCTCAAAGTTCTATACAATTCAGAGGAAACATTGAACTAAGAAAAGCTGGGTCTTAGTTCCATTCAAGCATTCAAACTGTTCAAACACTTGTGTTTGAACAGTTTGTTAAAACAGTGACAAAGCATGTCCGGTTCCAATGGCTGGGCTCAGGAAGGGTTTGTCACTTGTTAGGCTGTAATGTGTACGTTTCTTGATATTTAGATCTTGAGAATGCCCTTGGTCTACACCTTCCTGGCATGGCGAACACAGAGAATGGAGGCAGTAAAAGGAAGGTCTCCGCTGAGGAAAACAGACATCAACCAAATGGAAATGGAACCAGCAAGGAGGCCCCACTGCCAGCCTCCAAGCCGACCAAGAGAATAAGGACATAGAGAAGGAGTCTTACATCATTAGATACTTGAGGAAATGCCATATTGCTCATCCTGCCTTAAATGGATACACAAAGTGGATTAATTAATTAAGTGTTTTGCGTAAAAAAAATATTCACTGCACATTTATTACGCAGTGTCCTCTCAGGTTATTTACATTGTTAGTTGCAGAAGGGCATGAATGGTTACAGATAAAACACTATGTAGTACTAACATGTTTCATGATAGTATTGTATGTGAACTAAAGTGTTATTGACATTGTTGTCTATCAACTCATCAATTCACGTATCATAATTACTTATGCCAGAAATATACAGAAATTAGTACTAAAATAAAATACATATAATACTGTAACAGTTTGACAAAAGAGAAATATGTATTATTCTAACTCTAGCCCACTGGATAAGCATGTGTACCATGCAAGCTGAGGCTTCAACGATCCAGCGCAGCTGGATTCGAATCGGGCTCGGGGCTCTTGCATGCAAGATCCCCCCCCCCCCCTCCTGTCAAGCTACCTTCACACCATGAAATAAAACATGCTAAATGGGCTTTATTTCCATTTTCATGGAACAGATCATGTCTGCTTTCATTGGGACAGAGCAGAGATGAACAAGGAACATGAGGTCATGCTGGGGAATGCCTCAAATGGGATTCAAACCGAAAGCCTCTGCTTACATGGTACACACACTTAACCAGTGAGCTCCCAGGGACTCACCATGACCCACTGATGTTCCACAAAAATGTCTCCCAGGAGACAGCAAAGAACTTTGGCCACTAGAGCTTATGCCACTAATATGCCACAGACTATATGAAGGAAGGCACTAATATCTCAGCATATAATCTTGCATACCATGAGCTACCAGGGCCTAACACGGATGACTTCCATTGCTTGACTACAGATACCTTATTTTAGGGAAATAACTTAAAGATATGTCTCCTTGTTGTGCCAACTTTCTGTCCATGGTAGCAAAACCTTTAACAGCATTTTCATTGTTTAGACAGCATGATGCTTTGCCTCGCCTACTACATATAGTTAAAAGTATGTTAGGATGAAGAGCATGGTGCTAGAATCTATGTTTTTTAACTCAGTATTATTTGCATATGGTGTACAAAATAAATATATATTCAAAAACGTGTTATACATAATTATTTATTACTATTGCCGTTTGATTCTGGAAAGAAAATGTTTCCAGTCTTAGTAGAAAAAAAGTCACAACATGCTTAAAGGCATTTTCAAGAACATGTCTACAAAACATCAATTGAAAGATTGCTGCAAACCCCACTAACATTTGCTTGGTGGCAATAATAACTTAATTTAAGAAAAGTGCCCACTCCCTAAAAAATTGTTGCATCTCAACCGATCACACAGCTTCCTCTCCTCATCTCCTACAGAATGGTTAAAGACAACAATCTTAAAGGGAAATCTAAGTATTATCACCAGGGAGGGAAATCATAGATGTGTTTTCTTGGTGCAGTTCAATGCTTTTTCATTTTTAAACTGTCTGGATTCCATTGAGGCTTAAGACTGTAGCTAAGCCTGAATATACAGCTGCCTGCAGGGTCCACACAACTGCTCCTCGTGTTCGAATCTTCTTCAACCCATCAGATATCCACTGCAGAGACAAAAGCAGACACAGAGAGGTGAGTGTCTTGTAACAACACAGGCCTGGATGCTGGATCACAGTCTTTATCTCAGATGAGCAGTGAGAGACGGTGGGAAGCCCCCCTGTGCAGGGAGAGACTCACGGTAGCTTCATCCTCATGAAGACTCTGGCCATGAAGAAGCTCAGGAGCACGCTAACAAATCCGATGAACAACAGCAGGAAGCGGTTGAGTTTGGGGATGTTGGGAGCATTGGAGCGGTCTAGTATGATGAAGCCAAGACCCCCCATCGTAAAGAGAAAGCTGGAGGCCAATCCCTCCATGATGTACTGGCCGTTCACTCTGTCAGGGACAGAACGCAGGTGATCGTATGAATTAACCATCAGACAGAACACAACACTCATGTGAATGCAAAACAATGTGTGCGATGTTGATAATAATAACATGCGTAGACTAAATTACTCGTGCACATCTTCACCATGAATGAGTAGCTTCGACACATGGTTCTCATGAGACCTTACCTGTATGCTAAAAAGGCAACTGGCCGCTGGTGCCCATGTTCATCGGTCATTGAGCCGACACTGGGTGGTTCCACGATAACATCGTAGATTATTCCTGAGTTAGGATAGGAGAAAACATTAGCCGACACTTGTATAAGATGGTGTCAAACCTGGCCTGGATAATTCATAGCCTTCTAACTTAGTACGTTTACGTAAATGTTGTTGTGTTGCATTGCTACGGTCGGTTCGTTTATTTTGTCAATGCAGGTTCACAAAGCCAATTATTTAGTTCCTAGAGCTGTTATTTATCCGGAATCTTGATTAGACATGAAAAGCTAGAAAGATAACCAGCGAGCTTTCTTGTTAATAAATCTGCCGTTGTCGTTGCTTACCTCCAGTGATGAGAAAATATGACACAATAACGATGGCATAAACCGTCATTGCTGATGGCATGTGGAACCACGAGGGCTTTTTTAGTTTGATGTTTGGGCATTCTAAAACCGCAAACGGTAGACCGTATAATGTCTCCATTTTTGCAATATTTTTCTTGGTTAGCACTTAGGGCTACGGTGGTCAGTATAAAGTAGATAGGTCGACGTGTCCAGGAAGTTAAGACTGAGACACCTAAAAACCATCAAAAACTCTACACAGCCCCCTCTAGTGGCAACATTTGGTCTAGCTGAGAATAAACACGTCCCAATTTGTTACGTTGAGGTTTCATGTTTGCACCCTTACTCATAATTAACTTGAACTAGCACTTGTGTCCGTGGTGCAGCCGGTGATTACGACAAAGGATAAACACAGATCCAGAAATATAGTATAATAGTGAAGTGCCAGTGATGCAGCTAGTGAAGATATCGGTTAGTTGATGAAAGTAGTGTCCGTTGGCCTTAAGATGACTGATCACCACAGCTCTAGAGTAATGTTCATAAAAACACCTAGCAATAAGATTCTTTGGAACGTTGCATTATTTTGTAGTTCATCAACATGCCATTAAGTGTTCAAACCATTTCAGAAAGTTTCTGAATCACATACACCAAATGTGTAACCCCATTCTCAAAACCCCACACCATTAATGCAATTTGCTGCTGTAACATGTCCACAACCATTTATTTTTATTTTTTACAGTTTATTATAAATTGTAATGCACTTATATAAACACTGAAACCCAGGACAAAGTATTATTTCCATTTCTTTTATTGTCGCAGTACAAATACACATTTACTTAGATTTCTGGCTCTGTGCCTGTGCCTTCAGCACCTTGACAACAATCTTCTGCTCCTCAATCAGGAAGGCACGCTTGATCCTAAGAGACAAAACTAATGTTAGATTCTTAACATGACATTTATGCACATGACAATTAAGGTTTATGGATTATACTGTCTGCATGGGTTAAAATCGGTATCAATGTGCTTGTTTTAGATTATACGTAAAACTTGGCATAAACTGCTTATAGATGCAACTTTCTTGAAAGACCTACACGTGCAGTTAATTAATGTGAGGAACTTGTGAGAGTCTTGCTATGACTGCAGGACCAACATTTCTGGTTTAAACTCCATTCGGAAAACAGGCTTTGTCCCTCCAGTTAAAGTATTTAGATGAGACTTACCTGTCACGCACACACTTGGCGCACATAGATCCTCCATAGGCTCTGCTGACGTGCTTCTTAGTCTTGGAGAGCCTCATCAGGACCTGGGGTCTGACTGCACGGATCTATACAACAAAGAAGGTGGTCAAAATACATTCCACACAAAATACCCCAAATAAATCCTGTAGCGACACCCATCAACACAAGGTCTGCATGCTTAGCTACAAAAGGTATTGGGCATCACTTGCTCAACTAGCTATGCAGTCTTGACACCAGTGATGATATGGATGGACAGTCAGTGCCATAGTCTGGAAATCACGAACAGTAATAATTGGCAAATAGCTACTGGGGGGAAGGAGTGATCCAATTAACCAACATGCAAATTAGGTCCCTAACTATGGATTCTAATGTTGAAAACGGGTCCCCCAAACAGCAGCCCCCGATGCTGTATATCCTTTCAGCTATGACGTCCTACTCTGCACTAAGAGGTAGTCGTTCTGCCAAGTGTTGATAGTAACAGAATAATGATGCTTACTCCGCGTAGCCTTCCTGGGCAGATGCCGCATGCTGACTTGGGAGCCTTGCCCACTTTCTTGGTGTACAAGTAAACGATGCGGTTACCGGGAGTCCGGGACCTGCAAAACCCCAACAACATGAAATCCCAAGCTGATCAGAGAAAAAAACAAAATGAATGTCAGAGCTACACAGTAGTTAGCAAGCTGCTTACAGTCTAGTCTTGTTGGAGGCGGTGTTGTAGGATAACCTACGACGGTAAGTCAGGCGTTGAACCATCTTGAACCTAGACAAACAAGTTGACGCTGTTAAGAAACATTGCACGAACAAAACATGCAAACTAGACTTGCTACGAAGCATGCCTCGTTTGGCAAGCTACTGTACATAACAGCCTCGTTACAATGAACGGGAGTTTGCTTAAACGTACGCCATACTTCAACGTATCTTCACGTATTATATAATTAAATATGTATTGCAGTAGCATGGTTACTTCCTGTCTTAAATGCCTGCATTACTGCTGAAATGGACACGAAAGTATACGACTAACACATTTGGAACTACACTTGCTTTCCTTCGATGTACTACGCTACCTAGCTACCGGCGAACGGTTAGCATTACAGCCTTCCTTGGCCGATATGGGGACATCTAAACACATCACCGGAAAACAATCGAGTAACAAAATATACCAATCATATGATATACAATTGACTCAATGTTATGTTGTTCACCTTGGAAATACGGTTAGATGTGATAAACAATAAGATTGCAATAGATTATATGATTAACTTTGGGAGAGTAATGCTAGGACGCCATACCTGTTATCACCGAGACCGGAAGAGGAAGGGCTAAACGACAGCGACAAATTTAAAGAAACGTTTGCAGTGGATATAGCAGGGTAAATCGACTGCCATCTAGGGGTGATTTTGTAATTTCCCTCTACAAAACACTGGGTTTGAGTAATTAATGCTTCTTTTGCGCTCAAAGTGAAAAAGTCCTTCTGTAATGAAAGCATTTAAGTGGACCAGCATGTCTCTTAGTTGTTGTGTTTGGATGATTCAGTTCCTCATCACACATCAAGGTACATTCAATCATGTGCAGCCTTCCACAAACGCAGTCCTTCAGTGTATGATAGATTCACTGACAACTAAGCCGCAGGGTTGAGCCATGGAGATTCTAGAAGAACCAAAGACAGTGACTTGGCACACCAGGATTGTAATGATTGGTTATTACTGTAAAGTACTGAGGGGGGAAATCTATTTACATTAAATAGTACATGCATAATTTCCATCAGATGGCAGCACTCTCCGTCCAGAATGCTTAGATAGATCCTTCATCAGTACGACCGCAAAATGCTTTCATCAGATGATATATGAAGAGAATAAAGGTATAGCACATTACACATTTTAGAGACATTCTGGTTGTCCTGCATGCTGGACATAAACAGATTGTTTTGTACCTCTGTGGATTGCAATGTGCCCAATCAACACACACACACACACACGTTAAAGAAATCTAAATGCAAATGTATCAAGACCTAGATTAATCCTTCATCCCAAACATAGTCCTTGTCACCATTTCTATGAAATATCTACACCATACTTGTCCTAAACTTGTTAACCATAGGTCTTAAGGTGACAGCTGTGACACCCCAGTGACATCAGTTGAGTTTTTCTGGACCCCTCTCCTTAGTCTCCTCTGGTGGAGACCAGAGAGTATCACCTTAAGTGCACTTGATTACACAATCCTCTCTGGCCCCCTCTGTATCTCCTTTGGGCTGGTGTGTAATCTGCTGAGATTTAAACCTGCTGTTTCTGGTTAATAAATCCCACTGCGATTAAAATAGGATTGGAGTTCTGCTTTCCAGCCTAATGACACGGGAGCATGAAACAATTTTTTTATTTCAAAATTTTTCCTGGTCGTCTCTTAATTCTTCGCCACTCATCATGAAACGTCCAGACGGGACGTTACTTAGTTCCTGCCCCCAGACCTCCTGTCTGCTGGCCTGCAGGTCCTGCCATCTGTAAGGCTGGGTAGGGGTGCTGACATGAGGATTAACTTGATAATACAGTGCACACCCAGTATCAATGCTGCTTCCATTCGCATTACAGACTTTTGCGCAGATAACCGCAAAAGACAGTTGGGTGCTAGTTGAGAACATGAACGCACCAGATTCACTGAGTATCCACTTTCATAACAGATACAAGACGGTAACATTTACTTGGTCTTGGGTTTGCAGAACACGCAGACATATTTTGTGATTGCAATGAGTTTCATCAGCAGACAACTGCTTTTAAAAGCTTTTAAGTATTTATAAGACCAATATAAGCATTCATCTTTAGCAGTATGGTCCTTCTTCAGAATGTTATCTCTCAGAGAATACAAGAGCTTCACAGAACCAAACAATAGCAGAGACTTCTTGATCTGCAGCCAAATGCTCGACCACATACCTACCCCAATATATAGTGATATTCATATTCCCCAGGATGAAGTGAAAACTGAACTAAAAGGCTGTGACGGTGGAGACAGCAGCAACATTAAATGCATGTCCACTGTTAACAGATATTGTTAAAGACTACGTAAAGACAAGGGTACGTGATCAGACACCTGACTGTTAGACAACTTCCTCAAACTACCTGCTACATTGTACAAGTCTGAAAGTGCTCCATTTGTTCCAACTAAGTCAAATATTGAAACAGGAACAGCATCATAATCTTTATCTGTGCTGTTCTTCTAGTATCCTTTCATCATACCATGTCACTGAGCT
Source organism: Osmerus mordax (assembly GCF_038355195.1). Taxonomy (NCBI): domain Eukaryota; kingdom Metazoa; phylum Chordata; class Actinopteri; order Osmeriformes; family Osmeridae; genus Osmerus; species Osmerus mordax. The sequence continues at coordinate 4,890,003 of NC_090072.1, read as the reverse complement.
TGAACATTGAAGCCAATGTCTGTTTTCAGCGAGGACCACCCCCCCTCCCGCCCATGGTAAACAGAGGATGGGACAAACAGATCAATAGAGTATTCTAGTTGCCCTTGAACAACATGGCTCCTGCATGGCTGCTGATACATCTATCTGTCTGTATATCTATCTGTCTGTATATCTATCTGTCTGTATATCTATCTGTCTGTATATCTATCTGTCTGTACATCTATCTGTCTGTACATCTATCTGTCTGTATATCTATCTGTCTGTATATCTATCTGTCTGTATATCTATCTGTCTGTATATCTATCCATCTTTCTGTCCATCCATCTTTTTAGCTTTCTTTCTAGCTCTTTATTTTTGTCCATGAACCTAATAAAGAAAAAAACCTTAAATGCAAGTACAATTGAGTACAATTTCAATGCTAGGCCTGCTATTACTGCTATAAGACCTTATGGGTTATGGGTGGTTTGGGTGAGTGTTTTCAAAAGTGTTTGAAGTGAAAAGTAAGCGTCATCAAGGTGTCACAAGACATTGCTGTAATGCAGGGTGCTCCAGATGAGGGAGCAGCACTGCAGTGCATCATTTACACGTGACAGTGGTGGAGGCTAGTGTCTCACTTTCACTGCCCATGTCGACTCAGCTGCTGTGTTTACCGATGAGACCTGGCTGTGGATTAGCGCTCGGCTAATCCCTTTAGCGGGACCACGAAGATGAATATTCCCATGTAGCCAACAACCCCCCAACCCCCCTCCCCCCCCCAACCCCCCTCCCCCCAGCCTCTTCTGCTCAGTGGTTTCGTCCATCTGCATAGGGGTGTTCTGTATTTCAAATTGGTTTATATACGTTGCCAAACCAAACCAGACTGAGCATCCTTTCCTGAATACTCATTTTTCACAGATCTACTGTAATGAGTATCTGCTTATAAGCCTACTGTCTGACGTGTGGATACTTGATACACTAATATAAACTGCAAAGGAGTGCTGAAAATATAGTTTTTTTATCAAGAATCTTTTATTTTACCGTAAACATTGTTAAGCTCATATGGACAGTTGGTCTCTCCAAGCCTCTTTGGTCAGTGGAGGTTGAAGAGATTAGGCAAGAGTAGGCAGTCCTCTTGTACTCCTTACTTTCATTGTCTTGACCATGTGCTCTGGACAATAGCCACTGTTTCATTACATAAATTCAATGAACACAACTTTACCAGCTCCCTGCCCCTCATTCTATTCCCCAGCCCCCTGCCCCTCTATCTATCCCCCAGCGCCCTGCACCTCTATCTATCCCCCAGCCCCCTGCACTTCTATCTATCCCCAGCCCCCTGCACTTCTATCTATCCCCAGCCCCTGCACCTCTATCTATCCCCAGCCCCCTGCACTTCTATCTATCCCCCAGCACCTCTATCTCCCAGCGCCCAGCACCTCTATCCCCCAACCCCCTGCACCTGTATCCCCCAGCAGCTGTATCCCCCAGCCTCCTGCACATCTATCCACCAGCCCCCTGCACATCTATCCCCCAGCCCCCTGCACATCTATCCCCCAGTCCCCTGCACATCTATCCCCCAGCCCCTCTATCCCCCAACCCCCCTGTCCCATTGCTGACAAATCCACACAACTATGTGGAACACAAAAGCTTGGATTTAGCGGCTGGCTTGCACTGAGAGTGGGATGGGGGAGCAGGGCCTGGGTGGATCATTCTGTTGTTTTGTTCCCGGACGATTTCAGACAAATCAAAACAAGCGCCCACCCTGGCTAGTCATCAGTTTTCCGCCGGAGATGTAGCCAGATCTGGGCTGCTCAATGAGAAGGAGAGCCTCTGTTCCTTTTGTTCAAAAAGAGCTGACTGTTTGACGGGGGCTCGTCAGATGTTGGCCAGGAAAGAATCCTGGTCACATATTTCCCATGAAGAGATACAGGACATACTTCTGTTCAGAGAGCATGACCCACACAACCTTGCGGGGCAGACTCCTCATCTGTTCACATGCAACATGGAGTCACATACACCATCATTTTTCCATTGTTTTGAATTGGAGAAAATGACAAGATTATATCATATGAAAGGCAGATTCTAATCATGAAATACCTCCCGGAGGTCTCCAGGACTGAAATGTTACATTCAGTTCTTATGAATACAAAAGTAAAATGTCATGCTGACGGATGTATGGCCTGTAGGACTATAAAAATGTCCCGGCCTTTTAATTGATCTTGTGGCAGAAAAGTCAGCCTGCATCTGGCCCTCCGTTCTGACATTGTAATTAACTGGTCAGATGGACCAAAGTTTAACCCAAGACAAAAAACGTTGAAAACGGTTGGCAAGGAAGAGGGATCGTGAAAGGCACCTTTCAATCCATTGTGAGAAGTGCACACCTATGCATAATGGTTCAAGCTGAGCAATTAAACACTGAATCACTTGCAAGTAAATGAGTGCCCCTGTGGGCATCCTGTGAACAGAAAACGTTCAATGCCACAGTAGAGTGAGAAGAACACTTTTACTGTCCAAGGATGATGTAAAGGTGTTACATTATTAAGGAAGTGTTGCCGAGGAGCTCTGGGTGTGCGTTCAAGACCGCATGACTGAGCTGCAGAAGGTTCTGGATTCTGCTGATGTATTTACCCTGTGTATTTATGTAACAGACTGTCAGTGCTTTGATGCATACATTCCTATTTCAGTATCAACCACAGAACTAAAAATAACAACAGTAACTAATAATTAACTCTTTCTTGTTGATTTAAGGTTGAGGCCCTAGTGTGTCCATGACATAGAAGTATATAAATATAGATTGATTTACTCTCCTGGACCACACTCCACACTATGGTGGTTAAAACCTATGTTTAAATAATGTTACAGCCATTCTTTGCCTGTTTGGGCCATGGAAAAGACTTCATGTTGAAGATTCAAGCTCAAGTTCGCTTATGGTCATATATATTGGCACACGTCTAGAAACATCAAATTCTTACCCGCAAGGTTCTTAATAATACAAATCATATAACAGTAAGATCGATAAAAAATTGTTAATTTACTGTAATGTGACAAAAAAAATACATACTGATAATAGAATTGTATTTTATTATAATAAAATAATACTGATACAAAAATAATTTCCTTGCTGGTATGGGTCAGGGATGCCTTGGAAAGTGTAGTTTTTGAGAGGCCACTACATATGGATGGATTCAATGACTGATGTTAAGCTTAACCCTTGTGACTGATGGGTCATTGTGACTGATGGGTCATTCTCACTGATGGGTCATTCTGACCCATCAGTGAGCCACCGTTGTATTGCGGCAACTTTAACGCATACAAAAACAAAGTGAAGCATTTTCTTTTAACCGTTGGGCTGTCTCAGACCCCCCACATTGCGAAGGTTAAAATAAAAATATTTGTATTTGTTTTTGTATTAGGTAAAATTGGGTAAACACAACGATGGTTCGTTATGAACCTTTGGGTCATGTGACCCGAAGGCAGCACAAGGGTTAAAGGAAGAGTTCACATCTAACGCTTGTAGGGGACTATCCATCCCAAGTCCTAGCTCTGACATCTGTGGGAGGGTGGGGTCCACCCATGGTGATCTGTCAATACATGGGCAGTGACTGGGTGTTGAAAAAATGGGCTGGCAGACTAGCTGTCTGTCTGCCTCTGTTCCATGTTAGGTAATTGGTGGCACGGTAGAGGAAAAGAGAGGCCAATCAATGAGGTCAGTGAATCGTGATTTATCATCCAGTGTGAGGGCATTAGTGTCACACACACTTTGTCATGCTGCGCAGAGATTGCACCTATGCCTACCCAGCACAGCTGACTTGGCCAGTCTGTTTATACTCAGCCCTGTTGAGGGCTTTTTGGTGGGAAAAAAAGCAAACCTAGGCATCCAGGGGTTAAGGAGATGAAGGTCAGGCCTCCGCTGAATCAGTTACAACCTTGATTTACCAACTGATACTTTGAACACAGGTTGACCTTGAAGCTATGCAGACAGGCTGTATGCTAGGTACAGAATCCATGTCTGAGCTGAAACCTCCTGTGTGACCTTGAAATTATTGCTAGTGTAGTTAACCATTAAGTCACCTCACTCAACTCAAACACCTAAACATTCATTCACAAAAACACCTTAGTCCTTAGTCAGCGCTCTCCCTGTCAGCCAAGGTGGAAATACCGCCATTGCCTATGCGTGTAACCACGGCAACTCCTCCATCCACGGCAGGGTATATACGACGAGCGACACTGCAGGAGACTGCCCGTGGCCACGTTTGCGTCGTCTGGTTCTCACCTCAACAGCCTCGCATACTCACGTGGTCACAGCCCAACGCTGTCTTAGTGGTTTCGAGTCTTTTATGCAAGATTGGTGAGGCGTTTTCGACAAGAAGTATTTCTCTGCGAAATGGGAGGGTTGGTGCTCTGAGAGGTGAGCGTTTGCAACCAGTTTGCCGGAGCTCCTCCTCTAACGGCGGAGCGGGTAGAAACATCACATCTGCTCAATGAGAGCAAAAGGGCACGAGAGAGGACACCTCAACATCAACCTGCTGCGTTACCTTTGCTGTTCCCTCGCCTCTATTTAAGGTAAGAAATGACTGCGGATTTACATGTTTCCGTTATTTTTAATGAATCGGATTTACGCAGTTGATACGCTGAACAGACTGGGGAAACATAACGCAGATTTTTTATAGGAAACCCAGGCTATTTGTTCATATCGCAGCCGACAGGGCGAGAATATAGTCTACGCAAGAGAATTGGGTACCATGTACATGAGAATTGGATATGCGTTTCAGCTGCGTTAATGTTGATTGGCAATTAGTCATATGTGTCTCTTCTAAAATCGTATTTAAGAAATTGATAGGCTATTCCCCTGAATATCTTACGATTAATGACACAGCTGGCTAGATGTTTTTCATACTCACAGGGTTAATTAATGATTAGTTTATAATGATGCAGGAATAATTGCTTTAAAAAGCGCACGCGTAAGGTAAAGTCCTTGCGCAGATGATCTGCACTCAGCGCCATAATCTAATTCTGCTGCGACTGAATAGGTGTTAGTGAAGTTCGACAAATATAAGGCCTATAAAGTGGCTTCATTTATGTTTTTGTGTGTTGAAAATGAAAAATGTAAATTCTTCTGTGCAATTCTTTAAAAACATTGTTGGCTTACATAACGTAGAAAATGTGTTGGGCATTATGGGGTATAATGTATATGAGAAAGAAAAGAAAATCTTACTTCCACCATAAAAGAGTTTGCTTACAATTTCAGTTATGCTGTGTCAGTATCAAGTTTTTCTTTCTTGTACAATAGCCTAAATTGTATTTTTTCTTCAATGACTGTAACAGAGGCTAATATGAAGACACAATTTGGGAAGCCAGACCCTGGAAAACACCTGGATTTCTCTATTAGAATTTGAAGACCAAAGGCAAAAACATGTATTGTCTCTGGTAAAACCCATACGTACAGTATTTCCACCCAACCACTGAGATCCAGGACAGACAGCAGCATCTCAATGGGTTTGGACCAACCCTGCGTGGATATGGTTGAGCAAATACCCCTGTCAGGTGCCTCGTGCATGAGGCTCCGCCACCAGCACCTACGGAGGAAGCTGAGGCCTATGAGGATCCTGGGCTTCGTCCTGAGCATAGTAGCCATAACTGCCGTCTCATTCTCCTTCAGTGCCTTGACCTGGGGCTACGGGGGGCTCTCTGAGCATGTCCTCCCCCAGGATACCAGCCTTCAGTTGGACTCTACTCCCCACAGGACTCTGCTCTCCACCCAGAACCAGATGGACCCCAATGTCTCGGCCGACATGCCCGTGGCCATGAGGTCTTCGGCGAACGGGAGCGAAGGCCAAGGGGACTACCCCACGGATCTTTTCACTCTGGAGGAGAGACGCCAAGGCGCGGTGGTGCTCCACATGTTTGGCATGCTCTACATGTTCATCGCCTTAGCCATCGTGTGCGACGAGTTCTTCGTCCCGGCGCTGACGGTCATCACTGAGAAGCTGGCCATCTCAGACGACGTGGCCGGGGCCACCTTCATGGCGGCGGGCGGCTCGGCACCCGAGCTCTTCACCTCGGTCATCGGGGTCTTCATCTCTCACAGCAACGTGGGCATCGGGACCATTGTCGGCTCGGCGGTCTTCAACATCCTCTTCGTCATCGGGATGTGCGCCATCTTCTCCAAGGAGATCCTGAACCTGACCTGGTGGCCTCTCTTCAGGGACGTGTCCTTCTACATCCTGGACCTGATCATGCTCATTGTGTTCTTCCTGGATAACCAAATCACCATCTGGGAGAGCGTGTCATTGCTTTCAGCCTACGCTGCTTACGTTATCTTCATGAAGTTCAACAGCAATGTCGAGTCCTTTGTCAAAGGGTGCATGCACAAGAACCAAGTGGTGGAAGTTGAAGTTCAACCCAAGGTGAGTTAGTCAATTTCTCAACCTCTCTCTTTTTTTCCCTCTCTTTTTCTGTACCTCCCTCAAAGCTTCACCACCATCTCCTCGGGCCTATTGACAGAGTAACTTCACACTGATATGTTCTGGTTTGAAGTAATGGGATAATCAAGAGTTTGGCGGTTATTCTGTTTGTAAAGCTGGGTGTGCAACAACACAGAAGCATGATGGGTAATATTTGACTCGGGACACAACAGACATCCCACCCTCTTTTCACCTACATTGACAACAATTTCATGTAAGAACACACTACACTGTACACATCCATGAGGCTACACATTTTATCATATGAGAAGAAAACAAGGATAATCAAGTAGAATATTCACATCCTAGGTATATGAGCATAAAGACAATAGAATATTCCTATCAAACGTTTTACAAAGTGTCCTCTATTTTCAACATAACTGCCAGTAAATGGCTTGCTTGTGTTTTTGTTGTTGTTTTTTTTTACATTTAGTCATTTAGCAGACGCTCTTATCCAGAGCGACTTTTTACAGTACATTTGTAGCAATGACAGCCATAGGTTATTCAAAAAATTACTATTGTTCCCCGGTGTTTATGGGTTCTGTTCTGGTCAGACTCCTTTACGTCCTTGAGTTATTGTGGTGTCCAATCACATGGATTGTGATGTAGATCTACTGTTGAAGCTCATGTGGTGATTGCACTGTAGGGAAGCACATTTATTACTGTTGCAGTCGAGACCAATGTATAGATTTGATGGAGCCAAGAAAGGATTATTGATATTGAATGGATATTATGTAGCTTGTCTGTTCACTATGCACCCTCACTTTCAACCGTTGCCTCACCCAGGCTTTCGTACAGTATTGCTCTGTGGGATTAATAAAACAGAGCCAAAAGCCAGAGTCATTCTGGGTTAAGCTCGACAAATTGTGTCCCAGTTTGCCAAACAAATCCCTAGAAATCAAAGGAATCTGTACAAGCCATATTTTATTTCACAAGGTCTACATGTAAATTAGTTTAATACATTTTTGCATCCACTATATTTTACACATTTAATATTTACACATTTTATAGTAATTTAAAAAATATAAACTGAAATATCTGGTTAGATGCTGCTTTTATGATGTGCCATTCACATATCATTGTACATTGCACAATGTATAAACATAATCAAGACATTGCCTTTCATAACATTTGCAGCTACTGTCAATGACCCTTGAGGGCAAAGCAAAGACACTTCAGCACAATTTGATAGGGTTGTCAAGATTATCTGGAAGGATTTAGGTTACTTTGTGACATGCGATTGAAATGAGTTTTGTAGATATGAGTCCAGGTTTTTACTGTACCGTAAAGCTTGAACTAAATCAGGATTTATTCTAAGTACGTTTATTCAATTTTTCCCATTAGCAACACAATAAGGGATCGAACAGATTCAGAAAATAGGATTTACAAAGCTGCCAACTCCAAAAATAGTCAATTTACCGTAGTAATCTACAGTACAACCGGTAATAAATTCAGCTAGTCAAAGATACAGTCACAAGATTTCTATAATTGTAGGGTTTTCGACCTGTGCTAGGGAGACGTTATCGTGACCTTCAGCTGAACTTGTCGAGTTAGAAGAGGAGCCGGTTGGGGGGGATCGGCAGGTGGGTGAGATGAGGCTTGTCTCATCTTCATCATTGCTTGTGGCACAGCGAGTGTGTGCTCTCAGGTTATCTGCTGAGTAATGTTCCTTCTCTGGTCCCCACCCCGACACCCTTGGATCAGACCCAAGTCTCTGTGACTCATTTGACCTTGCTTTGGTGAGGTATTTGGTGACATAAAGCCAAGCATATCAGAAAAGGATTGTTTCAATCTTGTGTGATTGTTGAATGAGTTCGATGGTGCCTGCCTTTTTGAAACGGCTTAAAGGTGGTGTTAATAATAATTGTGTATTTAAAGTTTTGTCTCTGTGGATTTAGGTTATAATGTTGCCTTTTTCATTTTATAGTCCAAGCCTCTTGGGTGAACGATGAGGTACAAAATGACAATTTTAGAATGTAATTTTCTAAACAGTTTTTTGCACACAAGATTTAGACACTGAGTGACAAATTCTTGGGAGTATTAAATGTATTGGTTCAATATTTCATTGAAACAGGGAAAAGTGTGTTTTTTGTTTTGTTTGTATTTACTTTGGAAGTAGGTCTAAGTATATATTTTGTATAATGACAAATTTGAAGTAATACAGTTTTCCAGGAATGCGCCTTGCATGATCTCTCACAATGAAGGACATGAGTTTCTATCTCGAAGTCTGACTAGATGTAGGACCTTCCCCACCAGTCCTCTTCTAGTCAGCCTTGACGTGGTTACAGGCAGTGCACAACATATAGAGGCTGGTAACATTAGATAGTCATCTGCCCTGAGAGTTGTTGCACTCAGCTAAAAGGCATTCTCTCAAATCCTGTCAGACAGTATATTAGGACAGTGGAATGCATTGCTGTTGTAAACTTAGACATCAGCATGGGAGTGGGGTTATGGGAATGCAGGGAGTTCCGGGTGTTGATTGGTGGTGACCATCAAATAGCAGAAGTGAATCGTCGATTGATTGGCAGTGAGCCATAGCTGTAGCAATAAGGACTGGCTGAGCCCTTGTAAGATGAGGGGGTGTTGGCAGGAGTGATGATGGGGTGAAAATGACAACACAGGCCACCACAGAGGGTGTAGAAGATCCTGGGATATCCTGGGAGTAGCAAAATACTGGGCTTATGGACTGCCTATTTCCTGTGCTGTTTTAATGAGTGCATTGTCAATGTATGACACTGTTATTTAAAATATATGATCTTTTTTCATGTTGCAATGCAAATTCTAGCATCCTTCTATTGATTTATCTCCGGAGCGTGTTTAGAAAGCCTTATGTCACCCTGGCTGTCATATAGTCATATGACGTGGTGTGCTTGTGGTCAAATTGTTTTAGGTCTAGCATGTGAAATGGAGCAAACGGAACTCTGTGATCAGTAGACGGGTCTGGAATCCAACTCGATTCCTCCCTGGGGTGATAATACATAACCTCATCGATACGTCCTATGGCCTTTGTCCCTGTTCCGTTCCATGCATGCATCTGCATTGAGCTCTGGCTGTCGTCGGCTGGGCCTAAGCCTCCAGTGGTGTCAGCCTGTCCAGCTCCAACTACGTGAGCCTGGGGAACACCCTGGTCCTGTTAGCTTCTCGCTAACACGTAGTAGACCGTACTAGCTTCATCGATAGTAATCCCTGATAAACCCTCAATCCAATTTGCACAACCTAAATTGTGCCTTGCGTTTACGTGCTTTACAGACACCAGCAGAGTTCTAAACATGTATTTCATTCTTGTGTTGCGTGGCTGGTGTTAGACAGGATTGTATTGCGTAGGAATGAGGGTTTTTTGTGTGCTTGCGTTTGTGTGTGTTCGTGGTTTTTAGGTTTAGATTCATCAGCAATCGTTGAAGTCGCCAAGGAATCCCTTATCAACTACTTGTCTCACATGATCACAATTCAAAACACTCCACAGATTAGATTAGATGTTACTGTTCCCCATAAACTTTCATGGCAGTTTAGGAGTTAAATCATTAGGGAAGGAACACAGTTGCAGGGTTGTTGGAGTAGATCTCCAGTAGTAGAACTATCCAGTCCATGTTCTATAATATACCACTGAATCCAGCTATGCTGAGATGTGTGAGGTCTTGAATGAGAGAAGCTTTATTGAAAAAGTCATTTAGGTCACACACCCCAAGGCAGCCTACCTTGTTGAATGTGACAGCTTCATTCCCTTCCCCCATTCTCTCTCCAAATACATGGCTAGAGCCGTATTAACTCATTAATGAATTCATTCATGCCAATCAGGCGCTAATACTTGTGTATCCATGAGTGCTTATCTGCTAAACTCATAAGGCCTTCTGTTCTAGTAGTGCCAGCTCAGCCAACACAACTGACGACAATTGGCAACCTGTATTGACGATGCTAGCATGCATGGAGGGCAAGGAGAGTTCTTTCTGGATTATACAATCTGTATGTTGACCCCTTTACTCGATATTGTACTGCGCATGGGAAATCTATAGTGTAGCAAACCCAACCCCCCACTCATTAGAACAAAGTATTTTCTTGATTAAGTGGAAAGTCTTAAGTGACTTCTGATTTTCCGCCCAATGCGGATGCACTATAAATAGATCGGAGCAGAAGTACGTAATTTGTAAGCTGGGACCAAAGGGGGCTCCGCCTGGCTCGGCGAACGATGGACAGTTGAAGGGATGAGTTGGTCATTGCCGTTCTCAACCGCTGCATGGCCTGGGTCAGGACTCTCGCACGTTGGGTCATTCTCCATGTGCCCACACATGCACCAACACACTCACTCGCACACACACATACACACACACAGTTTGTGGCAGGATGTGGAATAGGCACAGTTCCCAAGTGTGTTGATAGCACTGCTCAAGGTCATTGGATAGCCATTCCCTGCTGACTGATGCAACACTGAACCCCACATCTAGCCAAGACGGTGGCGGTACATCAGCTCCTGTATCTCTTTACATGTGTTCTATAAAGGTATGTCTGTACCCACCATTCCCCTACATTCCCTCATTGGCAAATCAGCAGAAATGTGCAGCTGGTTGCTTATGCCAACAGCATTTGCTGAGGTAATCTCTCATCCACATCATGCCCCTCTGTCAGTTCAGACTAAGTATGTTGAATTTGTAAATACACACCAGCTCAGTCACAATCTCATCATATCTACATCACACTGCACTGATAAGACAGAAGATATTATACTGTACTATACTATACTATACAATACAATATGATATTGTAGAAAATACCACACGGTTTTCTACTGCCGTAGATAGATCTTCTGAAATGAGTTAAAAAGTGTGAAATGTGTTAAAAGTATATATGTATGTGTGAGTGTTTCTCATATATACAGTGATTCATGTGAGTATGCATACGTGTTTACATATGGACATGCATATAGTTAGAGTATGTACAGTATGTGTGCATGAACAATTCAGTTATACACATTTAAAAAGTAGTGTTATGTGCCATAATTTGATGTGCCATTGTTTTTTTCTTGTAAAGCATATATTGTACTAAAGTTAAATAGATGTGGCGTTCAAGCATGTACATAATTAAAAGAACAAAGGGAAAGATAATATATACAGCATTAGAAAGTCTATTATGGCAAACTGCGCTAGCCATTTCTCTCAGCTCTCTGGATTAACTTGTGATCTATTGCTCTCTTTCATTGTCTGCCTGATGTCTGGCTGCTATCGAAAATATTGTCTCTGGCGAATGAGATTAGCTAGCTTGATGGTTTTATACCGGGGAGCAAGTGCATTTGTTTTAGTGAGAGAAACTGTAACTGTTAGTGTTAGAAAGGTGCCTCATGAACAGAACGTAAATGAATGTATGTGCATGTTGTGTGTGAAGATTTTATTGTTTCTGACTGTGTCTCAGACTAACTGGCCTCCATACATAAGCAGAGATACAGCCAGCTATTTCTGGGGGGAAAAGCTAAAATAATAATTGTCCTAATGAATACTCAGTGAAGTGGATTTTGCAGGGGGATTGGGTGTTTCATAAGCTCCCAGCCACAATATGACTTGCTTATGTCGTCCATGTTGGATAAGCCAGGGTGTGCTGAGGCAGATGTTGGCTTGTAGAGAGAGAAGGTGTGACCTCTGATGCATTACCAAGCTATAAATAGCCCAGCAAGATCCCCCATCAGGAAATGCTTCAAAGGTCTGCTCCAGAGTGGGTCCAGTGGAGGCGGACTGTTGCATTTCCTCCCAGCAGATGTGGACTTTATTTTGGTCTCAGATGTTCCCTGGCTGCTGCATGTTGATGTGCCAGGCCAAGGTGTTCAGTCTGCTGCTGCTGGTCATGCTAATGTTTTGCTCAATCCTGCTTAAATCCCACTCTCTACATTTGTAATTCCAGATAAACACACTGTAGGGAGTGTCTGGGATGGTTAGCATTAGGGTTGTCTGGTAATCGCTTATTTCAAAAATTCGATACCATCTGAACTCCTTTAACTTTGTTGACAGTGTGCAAGGGAGTTTACTGACAAGATGATGGGTTTGTGTGCATGTGTGTGTGTTCCAGAAGAATACAGTTATTTTATGACTTAAAGTGGGTATCTTAAGGAAGGAAAACAGAATGCGTGTGGAATTTTAATTCATGGTTGTGTCTTTAAGATTGGAGATCGACTAATTTATTGGGTTGATACTGCAGTAAAGTGCTAGTTTTGTGATGTGGTTGCATGATGCATGCAACCACTCAAAGCCTATACAATGGTTTCTAAATGTACGTATCTGTGCTGTAGCTTCACAGTTCTTGAGTTTGCAGCTAAAAGGTCCCATAGGGCTTTTGTTCCAAGGCGTGGGAGTGGGAGGAAGACAGGAACCTTCTCCCAGAATGCCTGGCCAGAGAAAGACAGTGTCCTTATGATTACAGATAATATTCTTCCAGTCTTTTGGTATCATTGACTGGGGTTTGAAGTGCATATATACAGTGCATACATTCTGTACATACACACATTGGTGTGGACACATTTTTGCACATGGGAAAGCTGATTATCAGGCAGGCAGACAGCATCCAGGAAGTCCTGTAAATACAATCTTCGGGGCTTTGATCTGTGTAGAGAAGGCCCTTCTCATCATGCCTACCAGAGCTGACTGAAGGATGCGGAGAACGAGAAAATATATTGGACAGTTTGTCATATAGCTCTGTCCCTTGACCAGGGACAGCGAGTCATTTCCATGCAGGTAAACTGTGCAAGGAAGCCAACCTAAATACGATATAGATTTACACCAAATAGGCTGGGGATCGGATGTTTCTTCATGAGCCTTGCAGAAATGAAACTGTTTCATCGGCTCTGTATTGTCAGCAACACTTCCCAATGTCATTGTGTTCGGTGATGCCTTTGTGTCGTTGTCCCATATTCAATTGGATTACTTTAAATAGAGTTAACTGTGAGAGCGTATTTCTCATTTGCATTGGAATATTCTTGTACTGCTTGCAGGTAGTTCTAGTGCTATGTGGCCTAGTTGGTATTGTGTTGGGAAGGGCTCTAGGTTTGTACTTCCAGCTGAGCAAAACATGTAATTGAGATGTTTTAATGTGGATGTCCAAAGCACAAGTGACAGTTATAAATGTATAGCGCCATAGTAACTGCCTGGTGGTGTCATCCATGACGACCCAAAAAAAAAAAGAATGATGTATACACGTGCCATTCTCCACTTGGGCGCTGTCCAAGGTTCTAATTTCTTCAACACCATGGACAGCACCGGCTCCTCTGCAGGAATGGGGGGCAGTCCTGCCTCCTGCCTCTGCTTTCTGACTCTTCCCCCCCAGTCAATCCTACTGGCAAACAGAAAGAGGCAGCTTTGTGGTCAAATGCGTACGACCATACGACAAATGGCAGCGGGGAGCTCATCGTGAGCTCTAGGGCCAGAGCTGATCTGTATGATCATCGGTCCAGAGATGAGGCAGCAGACCGTCCTGCCTCGGAGGCAGTCTCACATGGGCCACATGTCTCTTTGATGCTTGATGAGTGTGTGTTCTGCTCTCGAGTGGCCCGGAGACAAGAAGAGGCGGCTCATGAATAAGGTCCTGGCTTCGTCTGACGTTTTCAATGGAGGCCCATTTCCATTGATTTGAACATTGTTTGTATCTCACTGTTGATTTAGGCCGCCTACAGCCGAGACAAGCAGATGGTTGGAATACTGCTGTAGCATTGGTCCAGCTCTGAGGATGTGCTTGAATATTGCTCGATAATAATACGTTTCATTTTGGGCAAACACAGGCGCCACATCAATGTTGAATGTCTGTATCATTGCCATGTTGCTTTTGAAGGCTCTACCCAAAACAAACATGACCCTACCACAACTGTTGGCAGATAAGCAGATTGATGGGTTGTCATGCTTGGACTATGCTGGGTCTGTCCATGTTTAGGTTTAGTAACAGTTGGAGACTCGGTAAAAGGTTCAGGGTTTGGGTTCAAAGTTCTGGCCACGTTTGGTTGTGTTCCTCTCATGTAAAGCAATCCTGCAAGTCCTTTTTTTGGCGACAGGGTCACATATGTGGTAAGGCTGAGGCCAGAGAGAAACTGGAAGCCAAATCGATGGAAGGCTATTTTTGGAGGGCCCTAGTTGAATTAGCTAATGTAACCACACTGTAAAAGCACCATGTGAAGGGCATTGAGTCGCTCATGCCACAGGTTATTTTGTGCGAGTGTGTGTTGATGTGTGTTAGTGACATGAGACGAGTGTATTGTTTCTCTGAGTGAGCCAGTAAAATTAACCTTATTCCAGTTTTTCAAGTAAATAGATATTCATAACGCTGAATGATGATGAATGGATCGGATATTTTTCCTAATTCATGTCTGCTTTGGAGAATGGGGGAATAAACTAATTACAATCAGACAATCTCTAATTGGCTAATTAGGAGTAAGCAGCTGACTCTGTCAGCGAATCTGCTTCAACGCTCCCAGTGTCCACTTGGCCGCTCCATCGCATCCGGCTCCCAAGGTCACCTTGTAGTCCTGCGTCAGGGCACGGCGGAGCCGCGTAGATGTTCCTCCCAGACACGTGGCTCCATCTCTGATAGTGCGCTTCCTCCTCCTCCTCCTCCACCTCCCCCTCGGAGATGAGGTGCGTTATCGGCATCCCGGGGCCTGGCAGATGACCGTCAACTGACATGCTGACGAGGCGCGGGGAGACGCAGTGTGAGGAGGAGGAGACAGATGTGCCGACGGTGTGCTGCCTCGACGGGCCGGCTCTGGAGTGTCATCGCCATAGTAGCGATGACAGCGTAGAGCCTCGGATGTTTAAGAGTTCCGAGGGGCGATGTTACAATGTTAAAATGAAACGGGGTCTGCGGTAATAGTAAAAGGCTTTACAGGAAGCCGTGTAACGACGTGTCAGTGTAAAAGTCCTTGTCTTTGAGTGCTTTATGTTTTCCCATTAAGCTATACAGTAGTTAGCTTTTGGCAACTACATGCCTCTGAGTCCAGGGAAAAACAGAACAGCCTTAATTGATCAGTGCACATCTCATCACATCACATTGAAATGAGAGCATGACACAGCGATTTCTGTCTCCCCACCTTTCCATCTACAAAAAGGGGGGGGGGCAGGTGGGGCTCAGTCCTGGAGACCACGTGGAGCTTTGCCTTGTGGGAAATCAGCACCCTGGCAGCTCCTGTAATTAGTTCTGCTTGTTAGAAAAATGAAGGGGTTACTAATTAGCAAGTGGATGGCTTCTTGACTTGTTGTGTGCGTTTTTTCCTCTTTTCCTTGAAGATCATCATTATCTTCTCCAGGCAAATCTAGACAGAGAGAGAGAGAGGGGGGGGGGGCAAGCGGGAGAGGGAAGGAGAATGAAAGGACATACAGAAACAAACAGAGAGAGCGAGAGTGAGTGGTGCTGCTCAGCAGCTTTGTGCGTGTCCAGTTGGCAGACAGCTCTCCAGGGGGCTTCTGTCTGGCTTTGATGGACAGGTTGCTTACTGTACACAGGTTCAAGCCCTTCACTACATTTCCTTCTAAACCAGCAGCCCTCACCTACAACACAAATGGGATATTCAGTTTTATATTCAAAGGTGGAGCTTGTGGTTCTAAAGAAATCTGCATTACCACTCAATGTATTTAAGGTTTAAAGTGTATTTCCATTTGTAATACTACCTAACCTGATCTGACCTAACTGATTTGTCTGGGTATTTCAGGGAAACAATGTTTTAATGTGAAATGGAATCTCCTTAAGCTGTTAGTAATGCAATCATTGCTTGTCCTTGATCCTAGCTAGGTGTTACTTTCAACTGCTAAACACCCCCCCCCCCACACACACACACACACACACACACACAAATAGATTTGCCTTGATCAAATGCTATAGTATATGTATGACATGCAGACTAGGGTAGTTTAAATTGACTTTTAATCAAACCACTCTAGAGAGCTGCCACTATAATCGTACTGTGTATGACCAACATCTTTTGAATGAGATCTAGTATTCCTAGTATTCTTTTTCACCGCACACACAGTTCTGGATGTGGATATCCGGTTATTACAGACATGTTCCAATTCCTCCGAAGTCCCCCTTAAGCTGTGGGCAATTTAAGCCGAGCCAATGACTAGCATGAGATCCCTTTTGACACATGCTTCTGTGTAATGCATAGTTGCATGGATGGGCCCGGCGAGTTTGTCCCCCCCCCCCTCCTCTGATCTGTTTCCTGGAACCGTCCTGATGTGACATTGCGTAAGAACGGCCACCAGAGCTGCTGGGATTAACATGCAGCGCTGACTCCAGAGGACATACCCATCTGCCTGTGTGATTATTAGTCATAATATTAAACATTGGTTTAATGAGCTACCCCCTGAGCACCTTGCCCTGCCCCGCCCCGCCCGTACGTCTGTCCGGCCATCCGTCTGCCTGAAACGGTAACCTGCTTAGCAAGGATTACGCTAAAGATATGAATTTATGATTTGGCAGATTTAGGTTCTGGCAGTTTCTATCTCTAGGCTTGGCATCAGCGCTTTTGTTGTTTTTGTTTGATCAAAATGGTGCTGATCTGAGTGTGGTGATTTTTATGTGCACTAGCAGCTCCTAAAACGGGTGGGATGACACAGTTGACCAACCTAACTTCGTCCATCCACCAGTATCAGCACATTGTAGATGGTTTGCTCTGTCAGTGGATTCGCTACATGTCTCTTAAAAGAGGGTAGTGTCATTGTTCAAATGTATTTAACATTTAATTAATGTCACCGTCAGGGGCAAGCTTAGGTTTTTGCAATAAACGTCCTATTGCGTCTTAAACGTCTCGTAGCTAGCATAAATCATAGATTTGTATTACTACTGACTAGATACATAGATGGATGTCTAAATGGGCAGGCAGGCAGGCAGACTGATTTATTTCAAATCCATGTAAACTGAGCCATATAGGGTTTCAAAATAAAATTTGAAATGTTATGGAAAGTTTCCCACCCTCTAAGTCGCAAGGCTTTAGGATTTACCTTAAATTACATTCATGAACATTTTAGGTCCTCCAGCTTCAAGTATCATTGAATCACCCAATCATTGACTATTGACATTGAGACATGATAAGGTCCTAGGCAATAACAACACAGCATTGGGAAGCTGTCCTGTTCCTTCACCTCACATCACCATCATCATCATCACCATCCATAAAAAAAGTAATGTCTCTCTACTGTCTTCATCTGTCAGTCTCTGGTTGTGTTGTGTATGGCATGCTTCACATCTCTGTCCTCTTTCTCTCTCTCTCTCCTGTTTTTTTCCTCCTTTCTGTTTATTGGATGTGAAGGCGACTAGTCCCGAAGCACCGGAGGATGAAAGCAAGCTGTCGGTAGGTTCTGTCTGCATGGAATTCTTTACGTCTGTTTCTGTGTTGGTCTTGTTTCCGTGTAGGTAGCCAAACTCCTTGTTCTTTTCTCTCTCCTTCCATACTGTGAACAAGTCAGCCATGTGTCCTCTGTGGTGCTGGCAACTTCCCCTGTGCACGTAATATGGTGTAGCTCCTGGTTCTTGCAGGCCTGGTTCTTGCGAGCCTTAACAGTGAAAGTGTAAGAGTAAGACTGCATTGCATGTGAAAACGCACGAATTTCCAGTTTTGTCACTCACACAAAAAGAAAAATGTTTCAACACTTACAGATTTAAAGTAAGTTTGACATCCAAATGATTTTGTAAAGCGTCTCTTTTTCCACTTGTGCCCGAAAGGCACCTGGAATCTCAGAATAATCCCGACGCAAGTTTGGGCAGGAAAAGGATCATTCTCGGTGGATTCCAGTAAACCCTGTCCTCGTGGCCTTTTGCAAACGGTGCCGGCGATCTGATCCCCTCCCCACCCGCTCACACCCATATGGGCTGGCGAGTTAGCAGCTGACACCTCCAGATTGCGCCTACGTGTCCCCACGGGGCGAGCCAGAGACGGCCACGCTCCAGACAGTCACCGCCTGTGAAGGTGGCCCGTTTCCCACAGTTCCCTTGTTCAGCTTGAACCGCCAAAGTGACCTTGGGCCAGGGTTTGGGTCCCCCAGGGCTGTTTCACCACCAACAAACTCGAATCGTCAACAAAAATACCAAGGCCGGCTGGCTGTCTGGATCGGATGCATGTACCTTCTTTTATTAGACGGCAGGGTGTTAAAATGCTTGCAGGATTAATGCGAAGGATGATGGATGAACAGGCTCCTTTTGGTTTCAGCTGCTGGAGCATGGTACTGGGGTTTGATTGGCCCTTCCCTTGACAGGTTCTAAAGCCATCTGTATTTTTTTTTACTAAATCATTGACACTTGGATATCAATCCCAAGACTCAAACTGTTGAGAAGGAAATTCTGGTACTGTAAGAAATATGGGTGTTGTCATGGACAGCACCTCCTATTTATGTGCTCTTACTTTTGAACACATTTTGCACCACAAACAAGAGTTAATTATGACTACCTGGTCATCCCCCCCTGCAGGCCAGACCTCGTCTCCAGAGGGGGGGCAGCTCTGCCTCCCTGCACAACAGCTTGATGAGGAACAGCATCTTCCAGCTGATGATTCACACCCTGGACCCCCTCAGTGAAGGTAGGACACGAGCACAACCGCACACAGACCGACATGTGTCACTAACAGTGTTTCTCGATGGAACTCTCTCTGTCTAGACCTGTCAGTCTCCTTGACTCCCAGGCAGACAGAACCAGGAAGGGAGAAACTTCCATAACACTGGTGCTCTTCAGGAGAGAGGCTTCGCTAAGTCTCTGGGCTTTTGTTGTTGTTGCTGTTATACAGGTTGAGATGACTCCTCATTTAAGAGGGTTTTACTAACTCCTGACAACATCCAGTCAGATTCAGTAGGTCTTCAGTAGCAAATTGTAGAGATTGTGGTTATTTTCCTGATGTTTTCTAATTACTGGGGTTATTTTGGTTTTATTCACCACAAAGGTGCCTTTCTTGGGAACTCCAGTTGATCAATTAAGGCCAAATCAGGACACTCCTTAGAACACCTATATTAAGGGTTTGAGATAATCAATGCTCCAAAAATCGAGTCACAACACCAACGGCTTTGGGCGTACTGGTAAGTGTATGCAGGATTAATCCTTGTACTGTGAGCGAGGTCGTGAGGTTGTTTCTTGGAAATACTCTGAGGTCAATGCGATATCAGCAGTCAGACAGATATTTCCTTGAATCCAAGATGAAGGCCTGCTACGTGTGCTGGGGATGCAGAATTCTGTGTTCTTGGAACATGGGTGGAATATTTCTGAAACATTACGGGTGGTGCAGCATCAGCCCCAACCTGTCCCAGGGAGCCGTCATTTCAGCTTCCACGGTCTTCACATTTCTGTAAAGCGGAGCTTTTGAATGAGTTGATTCAAGGCAGATTAATAAGCTGTGCTCTGACTGACTGCAAAGGGCCCCATTAACATGCATTCCCCTTCTTGTGGCGCTACCAATCCTAGACGCCCCATTACTCAATGTGTTAGTCACTCCATCTGGGTGATTAAGCTCTAAATCACAGCCTATGATTGCAACGATGTGCGAGGGCATAGCTTGCGTGAAGGAGAAACGCACTGTAGGACCCTCGTCAGATGAGGCATTAAGGCCCCCACTTCTCCTTTTGGTCTTCAAATGGATGTGTAATTATGATCGCACGATGGGAGCTCGATGCTATTTTGCGTGTTTTTCCCAGGCTGTGCTCCTATGAGGCTCTCGAGCTCTTGGGAGGCGTTCAATAATTCTTTTGAAGGTTAATGGTCTAATGTTCTCTTTTCTTGTACCAGAGATATCCGTCCGTCCTCAGAAAAGAGCCCTGTTCTTTTTATATAAAGGACAGTGAGGTGGCCACTTTGTCAACAGCACAATACCAGACGAGATGTGGGACTTAGTCTTCCTCATCTAGGGCTGATCAACATACCTCACATCCACAAGACTGTGGTGGACCTGTGCTAGACTGTCTGTCAGCAAAGGGCTGTTTCCTGTGTGCAATGCCTTCAGGTTCATTGTTGCTTGTCGGTAACCTCACACCAGAGAGCGTATCCTCTGTGCTCTTAAGACTTGGGCAAACAGCTTCATCGAGTCGAAGCATCTTGTCCTTAACGTTCACCGTTCCCTGCAAGCTCTTAGACTTTAAGTGGCTCAGTGTTGCCAGCTCAGTAAGTCCATCTATTTTTCATAGGCACTATTAAAAGCTATGGGCTTGATTCTGAGTGAAGTTTGTGTTGGTGTACGAGGCACAGAGTTGGATGTTTTTGTGAGACTGAAGAACTGGTGGTGGCAGCTATTTAAAAAATGTATCATTGAACCCTCTTTTTTGCTTGGGGTAAAGCCCATCATTTCAACCATATTTACATGTCTTTCAGTCTATTTCAATGTCCAGATTATATCTTTTTTTGTGGCCGTTCTTTCCCCTCACATATGAATAGCTCATTGTGCATATTTTCATAGTTGAATAGTTTCAGAACCGTCAGTCCTGGCCTGTTCCAACATATTTTATACATTCAAAGTCATCTGGTTTATCTTTTCCCTTTCTCTCTGTCTCTCTGTCTTTTTCTACTCTTGTTTCTGCCTCTGTCCCCTCAGAATTTGCTGACTCTGGTGAGTTCCAACTCTAATTATCTAATCCCCCAGATTTGTTCATTCTCATCCCTGTAGCCCCGAGACCCCGCCCCCTTTGGTTGTAGATTTCTTCTCCTCAAAATGCCGCCGTGTCCATCCTTGTTTGTTCAAGTCAACAATCCTGTTTAGCCGCCGTAGATGTACTTGTAATAGACAGATCCTCTATAGCGGGATCCTCTATAGAGGTATTCTCTAAAGAGGTGTTCACTATAGTGTCTTTCTCTATCTCTAAGTATTTTCTACGTAGGTGGTCCTATAAATGTATTCTCTATAGATGTATTACCATTGTAAAACCATTCACGTGTTGTTCCCATTATTATCCCTTCTTGGTTACCCCATAAACTACAGTCTTAATGTCACATGTCATAGAGTACTAACCAGCTGTCTCAATAATGAACATACTTGCTGTCCTCCATCTCCAAATTCAAAGACCAATGTACCTTTATTTCCAATGTCTTTTAGTTTTAGTCAAAAAAATTGTAACATAAGTCTTGACTTGCCAATGCTACCATGAGTAGGTTAACCTTGAACTAAATATGGAACCCTCTGAAGTGGTTGGCATCGCCTAATTCTGCTGGGAATAGGAAATCCAAACTGTTGAACCATATTACCTTGTTTGGCGTGTGTGTGTGTGGGTGTATGTGTGTGTGTTTGTGTGGAAGAGGAGGAAAGGGGACAACACACATTGAATATTCTCTCCCCATCTGTGTGGAGCTAAAATGCTAACTTTTGAGCAGCATGAAATATGAAGCAACAAAGACTCAAGGGAGATGAGGTCAAAACTGCTTCCTCAGCTGCAAGACAAATGGCTGTGGTCAGGTGCTCATCTGAGGCTCTGTGCACTTACTCATACTCATAGCTGGACCTGACCTCTTCATCATGGGGTTTCTGGGCAGCACTCTGATTTGACAGCAACTCGGGTCACACTGTGTCACAATGAATTCCATCCTGCTCCTCCTGGCCCTGCTCCCTCTAGTCCTCCTCCTTCTCCTCCTGGTCCTGCTCCCTCTAGTCCTCCTCCTCCTCCTGGCCCTGCTCCCTCTAGTCCTCCTCCTCCTCCTCCTGGCCCTGCTCCCTCTAGTCCTCCTCCTTCTCCTCCTGGTCCTGCTCCCTCTAGTCCTCCTCCTCCTCCTGGCCCTGCTCCCTCTAGTCCTCCTCCTTCTCCTCCTGGTCCTGCTCCCTCTAGTCCTCCTCCTCCTCCTGGTCCTGCTCCCTCTAGTCCTCCTCCTCCTCCTGGCCCTGCTCCCTCTAGTCCTCCTCCTGCTCCCCCTCCTCCTGACCTTGCTTCACCTAGAACTGCTTCATGATTTGATCGCGGATTACGCAAACTTATATATGACTGTAGCCGGCGGAACAGAGGGAACAAGGTCAATCGATTGAACTGGGAGAGGTTTGCCTCTAGCCTGTCACTCAGAGGCTGTGGACATGCCAGATAGCAAAGGCCCCAACAGAATAGGCTCTTTGCTTGGCTGACCCATGGACTCCAGTGAGCCCTTACCACCAGGCCCCACTCCCCGCCCCACCCATGGTCCCCAGTGATGCCCTCACCAATGGTCCCCAATAAATCAAATCAAATCAAATGTATTTGTATAGCCCTTTTTACACGCAAGCATGTCACAGAGGGCTTCACATATGCCCATAGAACTGCCCCTCAACCAACCTAAACCCTCAAGAACCCACCCATTGCACCCCCACCCTTGCGCTTTCCCGGAAGCCCACTTCAACGCAACATGGAAATCATTACATCAATGATTGGCTCTGGTGAAAGAATCGTTGTTAAAAGCGTTCAGTTCCAACACAGACTGAATTTTCATGACGCTCCAACTAGTAAAAGGAAGAAAGACAGGGCTTAGAGGTCGCCACGCAATGACGAGAGGTCTTTAGTAGAACGCCAAGCGTGCTCTTTTCCTGCCACAGAGGATAAAGTACACATGAAGTGGTTGTGTTGTCGTGTGTCTTCAAGCTGTGTTGGATGCAAAAAGTCAGTCCGAATGATTTTCTTCTGACCATTGTCAGTGATCCAATTGTGTTGTATCAGTACTTTTTTTTTTACATTACTGTCTGTATCGTGAGGTCTTTTTTATTTTTATTTTTTTGAGCGGTTAAATTTTTTTGGACTGTTTTACAATGATGACCAGGCACAGGTGCAACCATAATACTTTGATTATCAAAGTCATGCTTTTATGTTTCAGCACTGTTATATTTTTTTATTCCAGAATAAGTCATCAACTAAATGTATTTTAAACAAAATGAAAGCAAATATCAATATATGGTGCCAGTCTCAACACTGCGGAAGAAAAAACTCTTGCTTATAGATGACAATCGGATGGATAATTTAGGTTTATTTGTTTATGCAGACATTATTTTACTGACACAATAATATCAACAATCGTTCAACACCTGCAAGCTTGAATATCTCAGAAGAATCTGAGATCTGAGAAATACCTACCTATAAGGATGCTAATCACTTGTGGAAGTTGTTGATGTAAAGATTTGTACTTTGTGAAGTGTCCTGGCTAGTAGGCTTCTGTTTTGCACTTATGCAGTGATGTTTTGGTGAGAGAGAACAACTTTGCCGTCCCTTTGTACAGTGTGTGTGTGTGTTTGAACCTTCAGGATGTGGTGTTTTTACATGTCTGCTCCTGTCCATGTCTCTGTGCTCGTCGCCTTACCCTTGTCTTTTGCTGTGATGTTGTAGAACTTGGAACATATGGAAAGCTAAAATATTATCACACAATGACTGAAGAAGGTAAGTCTGCTCTCTCAATTACTTTAGTCATTTTCTTTTTTACATGTTCCGTTTTCTCTTCATTTCAATCGCTTGACCTTGCCACTCATTGTTTTGTGCTTGTACGGTACGGTTCAGTTTTTACTTTTTCTTTGATGTCCTCTCCGAGATTTCACTGACATAAGTGCAAATCGTGGTTCCCATGCTCATTGTTTTGTTTTGGTTTCTGATTGATGTTTGTTTTTTGATGGGGTTGGTTGTCCGTGTTGTCAGAGCTCTGAGGAGATTTGGTATCTAAGTGTTGTATTTGAAACGTTTACTGTATGTACATCCACCCTTTTTGTTGTTCTTTTTACTGTTGTGCCATACAGTGTGACACCCTGGAAAGGTATCATGAGAGATAGAAACCTACACACCCAGAGATGCAAAGAAAGAGTTCCAGTGTGTAGTGTTGTGTATATAATTTCTACAGTTTAGATAAGAAGTAAAACACTGATACAACATTATCAAACCAGCTTCCTTAATAAGTCAGATTGTTTATTTTGTTTAGTCAAAATCTATCTTAATACCCAAGTTACCTTGCTTGCGTGTGACTTCACCAGTGGTTATAATGGCTTAGTCATGAAACACAAATAGAAAAACAACGTTCGCAAAGCATTGCGAGAACGTCTCCCCTCCTCCCTAGCAGGGGGGGGGGGGGGGACGACAGCATCGGAGAAACAGATCAGCCACGCCTCGTGAAACCCTGGTACTGACAGGGAGAGAGCGTTGTGAACGCACCTCCCATTTACGTCACACATTTTGGAGAAAAACCAGTGACTCACCCACCCAGGAATTGCGTAACATTCGGGGCTGACAGGGAAAATAGAGTAGGCAGAGATGGCTAACATTATAATGACGACTAGAGAAGGGCTCCCTACCAATGAGTTACATAACTCTGTGTCAATGACTGAGTTGTTTCCTGTGTGTATAGTTTGTCAAGACCCCGACGTTGAAGTTAAACAGCATACAGAATGAAAGTGCTTGTTTGCAAAAGCACACACAGCTAGGGAATCCTGACATTGGCTTTGTTTTGTGTGCCTACATTCTTCATCTTCTTGAAACACATTGTGAATGCACCTCATATATTGACTTTGTGAAATCTGAAGGACTTACTCGGCATACTATCACAGTGTTGGCTGATCGTACCATTAGCTCGAAGATAAAAGGAGATTGCCCGTTACGCCAAGCCCTCCCTGCCTGTGCAACTTGCCGGAAGCACTGATTACACGCGTACGCACGCATATACATCCTCTCACGCGGACAACCTCCCAAGGTTGAACGAGGCTGAAGTGTGCTGGTGGTGTGATCCATATCCGTGTGACCGAACGTGTTCGTGTGTGCGTTTGTGTGTGTGTGTGTGTGTGAGTAGGTTAAACAGGGTTACGCGCCGTCAATTTCTACGGACGATAGTGAAAGAACACGACGGATGTGAGTTGTACAGTATGTGAGGGGACTGGCGTGTGAAATGGGGGAAGAGGTGTGAAAAAGAGGGACATGGGGTTGGAGGTGGAGGGGGTCTAGAGGACACAGTGTCACTGGGTGGCTGTGTGAAGGCTAATGATTTTACTGGAAGGTCACAGATGGCGACAGGGTTGGGTGGAACACATATCGATGAGTCACCCCATCGAGCCCGACGAAGTAGTCAACCTTACGTTATTCGAGAGACTGAAAAAAAACTAACATCCAGAAGCTCTCAAGTCGATTGAAATGTACTGGCCTGAATAGAATTATGCATGGCATTTGTGCATAGGCTGGCACGCACATGTGCTCTGACACGAATACACCCGTCGATTCGTAGTCTAGAGTTGAACCAAACACGTATCTTGATATATTTCAAGTCCATCAGGGCCGATTATGTGGTGCAGCTTTTCTGTCCTATTTGTGTGACCAACCAACAAGCTCAACACCTGTGAGATGCATAATAATCCCCTCATTCTTAGTTATCATTGATCTTCTGTTATTGATGCTGTTGACTTTAAGTGGATACAGATAGCCTGGACTTCCAATAAGCCCATCCTATGAAGTGTTAAAGATTGTAAAGAGGTCTGGTTCCATGGACGTCTCTTTCGGTCCCTATCACACATAATCCCGGTACCCAGGCTGTACCCAGGCCGGAGGTCTGGCAGTCAAGTCAGGACCAAATAAAACTGCTTTAGGTGTGTGGACGTACTGTAGGTCCCCCTTTGGGACTAGCAGAGAGTGGTGGTCTCCAGATCATGGGACCTCTCAGGCAGTCGCACCCCATGGTGGAGGCATTGAAGGGATTGCCTTTGCATGCTTTCTTCTTAATGTCAAGAGGGGCAACCTCTTACATAAGCCGATACACCTTGTTGTTGTTGACTTGATCAGAACCCTAGCCTACTGTGTCGCCTTGTGTATTCCTTAAGCCAATAGAAGTATTCTTGTGTTCGTGCTACTGGATTGATAACATTTTGTTTTTCAGTACTGTCCTTTTTTTTTTTTTACAGAAGCTAATTCATTTGACGCTAGTGTTGTTGTGATTTTGACAGGTCAAATGGTAGCGGTTGTGTAAAGCTGTTGGTGTGTGTTCCTGCCTCTGGGTCAACGTCTGTGGGCATGGGGGGGCAGTCCTGCTGGCCTGCCCCAGCAGCCTCTGAGGTTCTACTGCCATTGTTGTTGTTTTTACAGGAAAATTCCGGGAGAAGGCATCCATCCTTCACAAGATTGCCAAAAAGAAATGTCAAGTGGAAGACAGTGAGAAGGCTAACGGAGCAGCTAGCCGCTCAGGTGGGTGACACAGCATTTCCTCACACTGGAGGGTTTCGTAAAAGCTCCAATTCCTGAGCTTCATAGCAATATTTTTTCATCCTTAGTCTATATTTCATGAAACATTTTGATCACTAAATGGCTGTTAGTTATATTATCAATATTTTATATAAATATAGTAGGTATAATCTACAAATAATGACTGTCTGCGGTGAATATCCATCCCAGATCTTTCTAGAATACACAGTGAGGAACGACCCACCAGGGGGAAGGACTTGTCATAATCGTGAATGGATTCCCCATAATATATGCTCAACCGCTATGTTGACATACAGGAGACGTGCAAAGATAATGATCCAGACACAGGAACGACACACAAAGGATAGTTCATATAAAGTGTTATTGGTAGTTGTTTGTTGGTACATCCAAGGCTGAGCATGACCATACACCACACCAGTAAAATATCCCCCATGATTTATAGTGCAGCACACCACGTATGTCTGGCAGATCTGCCGCTCCTCTCCAGCTCTGTTATCCTCTCCTCTCCAGATCTGTTATCCTCTCCTCTCCAGCGCTGTTATCCTCTTCATCTCGGTTATCCTCTCCTATCCAGCTCGGTTATCCTCTCCAGCGCTGTTATCCTCTCCTCTCCAGCGCTGTTATCCTCTCCTCTCCAGCTCGGTTATCCTCTCCTCTCCAGCTCGGTTATCCTCTCCTATCCAGCGCTGTTATCCTCTCCTATCCAGCTCGGTTATCCTCTCCTCTCCAGCGCTGTTATCCTCTCCTCTCCAGCTCGGTTATCCTCTCCTCTCCAGCTCGGTTATCCTCTCCTCTCCAGCGCTGTTATCCTCTCCTATCCAGCTCGGTTATCCTCTCCTCTCCAGCTTGGTTATCCTCTCCAGCGCTGTTATCCTCTCCTCTCCAGCGCTGTTATCCTCTCCTCTCCAGGCAACATTTTGCTCAGTAGGAGCCCTTGCCAAGTGCAAATCCTGTGTTTTCCACTTCAAAGAACTATTACGTAAAGGTCCAAAATACTACCCCGACGTAGGAACGTGTGTGTGTGTGTGTGTGTGGAGGGGGGGGGGGTTTGTGTGTGTGTGCGGGGTGTCCTTACTAACCGCACCAGATAAAGTGTGTTTGGGGGGGGTGGGGGGTAGGGGGTAGGGGAGTGCGCGCTTTCATTGGCAAAATGTACCCAAATGGGCAAAATCAAAGAGAGATATGTATATTTATTACAGACTAAATTATGCTAACAGCGCCGCATTAACATATTACCATTTTAACAGAGTCCCAACTGCATGACCGGTATTGATAGTAGCCTGCTTTGATGTTAAGACCTCTCATTGCTCAAGATTAGAGTTAATAGCACTGATTGAATGATTATTTTAACATTGTCTGCCACAGTCAACAAAGACACACTTTGTCACATTCAAAGAAACCCACAGTGTTCCGGTAACACGGTGACGCGTTCATCATGGAGTGTTAGTCCTTCACACAGAATCCAGATCATCTGGGAAGTCTGTTTGACCTATTCGCTGTCAAACACACACACGCACACGTGCGCACACACAATGCTTATGATTTGATTAGGATCTCTCTGTGGTTTTGTAATGACTGCAGGCTCCCGTCTAGAAGGACAGAGAAGGAGGGGTTGTCAGGGCTATCAGATCGCAGTATCAGCCTGACTATCTCCCCTGCCGTGTCACAACCACACTCGGATTAAACCAATTTCCATAGCAATTATGTTTTAATCATCTGATTACATGGCTATTGGCTCGTTGTATTTTAATCAAAAACTCTAAGTAAGTCTGGCTCTAAATGAATTGGAGATATGTTAGCCACAAGGATTGGAGGTAAACTGTGTCTGGGGATACACTTGTGTGTGCTCATACACACACACATAATTTGTACTCAAGGTTTAAGTCATGTGAACAAATTGTAGGTCTTTCCGGTTATGAAGGCTAGTAAAGTGTGGGCATATGTCAGCCTCATTTAAAATGGCATGCGTTTGTTTTTTGTTTTGTTTTACAGATAAGAATCTTCCGAACAGCTCCAATGTGGAGGTGGAGGTGACGCCGCCAATGAACGGAACTGCAGGACAAGAGGGTGAAGCGGTAGGAAACCAAACACACACACACAGGTTACACATCCAAACACCTACGCTTTGCTTATCCCTAGCCGTTACCTACACTGACTCTTCATCAACATTGGAACGGCAAGATCTTCGGCTTAGGGAAAGTTGTGATTGACATGAAGGTCACGTTGACTACTGTGCAGGTCTGTGCTTCTGTGTTGACCCCAGCATGTTTCTAGGCGGGGTCCTGCGTCTCTACCCAGGCCTGCCAAAGTTCTTCTCCTGCTGCCGTGGCTACGATCACGCTATCCTCTCTCTCGCCCCTGGACGTCCGGAAACACACATGCACACACCTTGATACACGCATTCACAAAATTGACGTGCACGTTCACAAAAAGTCATACGCAAACTCACCTTTTCCAGCTATGGTAATTACATTAGTTTGTTTGTTTTTTAAGAGCAAACAGGAAGATGAACCATTAGTTGTGAACACAGTGGATTATATAAACAGGATCATGAACGATGAGGCTGACCGCGTACATCCTCTCTGTTGGCACAGCAACCTGCCAGGCTGCCAGATGGTGCAGCATGGTTCTGGAGTGAGCTGGCGTTTTATCAAAGTCTCCTACGAAAGGAGGAGTGGTTGGGGCGGAGACGGAGGGGGAGGGGGGGGGGGGGGGGGGGCTTGACCACCTTGACATGACATCTGCTTCTTAGGACAGGTACATTTCTCAAAGCATCTCTTTACCTTCACCGAACGAACATTATCATTCGTTCATATTAACTATCAAAGTACTCTCCTTGACCAAGAGACCCTGATAATGATGGGAGTAACAAAAACCACACAGATCCGTCTCTGAAATAGAGCCCTCTTTCTGGTTGTTTCTGCAGATTCTTCTCTCCATATCTCAGTCTTTTAGCTGCATTCTTGTCTCCAAGCATCGTTAAAGGTCCAGAATCATTTGGAGCTTATGGGACTGTCTCAGAATAGATTACAGAGGGAAGTTTCTGAAATGGATCTTGTTTGGTAAAATGACCAGGCACACCTCAATCGATCTGCCTCCTCCCCCACCCATACACACACACAAACACACACACTCCCCTTGGTTCAGAGCAAGATCTATTGCTCTGGCTAACAATAGCCTCCATCTTTGCAACCCTCATCACTCATACTGTGGTTCAGGAAATATAGCCCAAATCAGGAGAAAAAGTAACCTTCAACAATATTTTTGGGGCGAAACTAAACTTTAAGGTCAGCATTTTTGTTCTTCTTTCTGGAGGGGCCTGAATGCTGAATTTGAAAACATTGTTTTAAAGCCAACATGGAAAAATATATTCTCATTAAAAAGCAGAGAAGCCAGAGTCTGGTTGCCACAGCTGGGTTTTTTTACACATAGCTATTTTAGAAGACAACCTTGCGCTAGTATCCCACAGTGCACCTGTCGGTGTCTGACAGGAAGTGCCTTGGAGCTCACACCTTTACGTGTCGCCAGGGGCACCGTCACACTCACTTTTCAATTCCTACGGGATGCCTTGGCAATTCGGAAATAATATATATGGTTAAGGTCTAATTATATATTCAAAGCCGTTTTCAGCACAATTTCCTCTTTTTTTAAAGTTGATAGTTTAGGTTAGGTTTGGCAAACTGATGTTTTGATAAACATAAAAATGCCTTTCAATCTGAATTGTAATGTTAAAAGGTTCCTTGGTTCAAACATTTTTCTTTATCTTTTTAAAGAGTGATGCACAGACTTTGCCTAAATTATGTGATGCAGGCTCATTTCATGTTTCCAACTCTTTTAGACGGCTGTAGCCTACATGACTCAAGCTTACGTCACAGTTCCAGCTCTTCTAAATGTTCTTTTTCTGTGTAATGCTTCTCTATGCAAGTCATGTTAAATATTCATGAGAGTGTACTGCTCCTTTAATCTATTTCTCCTTTAAGAACAATGAGTAGAAAACAAAGATTGATAACAGACAGGCTTTATGACTCATCCAACCCCTACCATTACAGCTTCACAGATAAGACAAATAGGGAAACTGTTTCCATGTCACGGTTGATGGATACGGCATCTGATCACAAGCGTCCCTGCTTATTTTCTTTTTCTATAAACCCAAGCAAAGAGGTTTAGAGCCTTCAGATCCAGAAAGTTTGCTCCACACAAATATCTGGTGAATGTATTGGGAATTTTCATTCGCTTCTCACATCTGCGTTTGTCACCCAGCTAGCAGGCTGTCAGCTTGAGGTCTGTTCTCAGCAATGTTGTCAACATTGCAGCAGTGCCCTTGTAGCTCATCCAAGATTAACCAGGACCAACGCCTGGTTCGTCAGCATCGGATAAACAAAGAAACACATCGGAATTAAATGATGAGAAACGGGTGAGGCGAAGATGATCAGAAAGATTTATCCATGTCAGAAACCAAGAGGTGTCCATCTCTCTGTTCAAGGTT
This sequence comes from Osmerus mordax, assembly GCF_038355195.1. Classification (NCBI taxonomy): domain Eukaryota; kingdom Metazoa; phylum Chordata; class Actinopteri; order Osmeriformes; family Osmeridae; genus Osmerus; species Osmerus mordax. The sequence continues at coordinate 4,858,987 of NC_090072.1, read as the reverse complement.
GTCAATGGATGAGTGAAGGTGAAGGCAAGGGTAAAGGCAAGGGGGCCATCTTTTCCCTGTTGAAGCTGGTAACTGTTGTTAGGAGATTGTTCCAACTATGTGAGACACCTCTCTCGTGTACAACTCTCTGAGGTTCCAGCTGAACAGGTTGTTCCACCCCACAACCTACTATAATGAGTTGACAGCTCATCCCAGCTGTCCCTAGGTGAACATCCCATGTTTACCATCTCTCCCTGTGCATTTCAGACATTTCATCACAATACTGCGCATGCGCTCAGGTTTTGCGCATGATGTACGGCTCTGATTTGATCAAGGGTGCAGAAATGTACATCCCGGCACTGATGTTGGCATGTCGGGCTCACATTGGGGAAGTGCCTGCTGCTATCCAGGAGTCATTCCCTTTGTGGAACAATACAAGTGTCTCAATGGGCTTTCCCCCTGAGGGTAAAACTAATTTAATAAATGTCAGCCCTCCTCTGTTGCTCTGGGGAGCTGGGTGTCTGCGCTCTGTGGGGCTGGGTGGTAGGTGTCTATGCCATTTAAGCTTGCCGACTTTGGCACTGGCTGAGGCACCGCAGGGCAGGAAGGCCCCTGAGGGGCTGGCATATGGGAGCCCTCTCTGAAAACACAACAACATCTCTGTAGGACATTGACCGGCAGAGGTTACTGATAAACTGACAGGCTAATAATATCCCGATTTTGTAGGCCCGAAATGGTGCCCACCAGCAAGGTGCCCTGTGCCAATATGAACCGCAAAAGTAACCAGTTTATAAAGATCATGAAAAAGCGGATACGGTGCCAGTTTGCGTACGCCAATTCAAAACGCCGTCCGATTTTCCTGATGGGAGAACTCGGCTGATTCTCTGTTCCCAGCTCCAGACCCATTCAGTGGTAACAATACGACCATCTGGATGTGGAGAGGTAGTGAGAGAACACAGTGAGCTCTTTTGTTTTGCAGGCGCTCATCGCCAAGGTTACCTGAGGACGCGGCGACAGGATGGGGAGGATGCGCCGGACACGGGCGCCATCTTGTTCGTACTTGTCTTTTAGCTGACTCCAACATGCTGTGGAAGTGCAATCAACCAGTGGGTCAAGGGTCCGCCTTCATTTGCTCGGCTCCAACCTAGACTCTCTTTAGAATCAAGGAAGTCAGGGAAGATTTTTCTCATCATGAGTGTTTTACTAAACTGCCCCTTACCGTCACAACCCTCTGTATCTAGCTCTGTAATCTAGCTCTTTTGACGATTTGAGTTGTTGCTGGTGTGGCACTTTATTTGTATAGAGGACATAGTCTTTGTTTGATTCGTTGTGATGATTGCAGCGGTGGGCCTCCTTTGACAAGGAGCTCCCAACGGCTTTTCCCTGTTAACATTTAAAAGATAGATGACATGGCCAGAGATTATCAGCATCTGGTCTTAAAACAGGCTTAAGTCAAACAGACGTACCAGACTAAATGTTAGCCCTACCTCCTGGGTCAGGTAACACATCCCCCAGTGGCCTAGTCAACTGGGCTGCAGGGACACCAAAGCAGCTTGTAATATTCCACTCTGTTTGTTGTTTTTCTTTCCATGCTCTAAGCCTAAATTTACACCGTTCACACATGCACCAAACAGAAACAAAACAACAAAAGGGATGTGCTTAGCCACACCGCAATGTCTGTTTCATACTTTAGGAGTATCTTTGTTAAAACACACCGAAAATACGTGTTGTACACATTAAGCTGCCACAGGGTTCAGAGTGTGGATAGAAGCCATGACTGAGGGTCTTGCCCTCTCTGCTCAGGCTGAAGACGAGGAGGACGAGGACCAGCCTCTGAGCCTGTCCTGGCCCGAGACGAACCGCAAACGCCTCACCTACCTCATCATCATGCCCATCGTCTTCCCCCTGTGGCTCACGCTGCCCGACGTCAGGAAGACGGTGAGTGCGGCCGCACGTTGGTCGCTCCTGATTGTTGTCGTTTTCATGGTTGCTGTCGATGCGCTTTTGGAGGCGGACCGTCTCTGTTTGCATTAAGGCCATGTGTTCTTTATCTAGGCTGTGTACGTCTGTGTGGTTATTGTTCCATTTGATCTTCCCTTTTCTCCCAGACTGCAAAGAAGTTCTTCCCCATATCGTTTTTGGGATCCATCAGCTGGATTGCGATATTCTCCTACCTCATGGTGTGGTGGGCACACCAGGTCTGTTCTCATTTCACCTCGTCATTCATTTCTGCTTCCAAAGTCTCCAAACAATCCAACAGAGCTATTCAATTTTTTTTAAATAAATCTTATAATCTTAGGTTTTGTTGAAATCTTTCACGTGTATTTATTACATGTAAATTGTAGTCTACAATGTGGAAAAAGTTGAATTCAATGCAGGTTTGACTGTAATTAAAAATGTTTTGAAAGTGGATGTGGACTAGGCATGATGTCTTATCTTTGCAGGTGGGAGAAACCATTGGTATTACAGAGGAGATTATGGGGCTCACCATATTAGCAGCCGGTACCTCAATTCCAGACCTGATCACCAGTGTGATTGTAGCCAGGAAGGGGCTGGGGGACATGGCCGTGTCGAGCTCTGTGGGTTCCAACATCTTCGACATCACCGTTGGGTATGCTGATTTGTGTCACTAGCACCGTGTGGCTTAGGGGGTAGGGTTAAAGTAAGAGTTCGAGTCGCCATGTAGTAAACGTTAATATCTAACCCTCTTTTTAACTGCTGTGTGTCTTTCTCTGTGTGTGTGTGTTTGTTCCAGTCTGCCGTTCCCGTGGCTCCTGTGGTCGCTCATCCAGGGCGTGAAGCCTGTGAGCGTGAGCTCCAACGGGCTTTTCTGCGCCATTGTTCTCCTCTTCCTCATGCTCCTCTTTGTCATCGCCTCCATCGCCGCCTGCAAGTGGCGCATGAGCAAGCTGCTGGGCTTCATCATGTTCCTGCTCTACTTTGTGTTCCTGGTGGTCAGCGTCATGCTGGAGGACAAGGTCATCATGTGTCCAATCTCCATTTGAGCTCCCCCACGCTCCTCCTCCCCCCCCCCCGACCTCTGACCCACTCGACCCCGTGCAGAGGAACTTTGCCAAGTCTCTTCGTGAGTTTGGTTGGAGAACGTTTGGTTTCCGTTTTTATTTAATTTTGTACTTTTTGTTGGGACATCCAAAAGGAATTATGAAGCATGACTGGGTTCAGTTCATTACTAACCTGTGAGGAAATAGTCTTAAACTTTTTGGTTCACGAGCATGGGGGTCTCGGGCAGGGAGAGAGGTAACCCTGCCATCTTATGCATGTCACTTGTTTCATTACATACAATGCGCTGGGTTTGGACACCTGACAGACTGAGCAGGCTGTGTCACAGTCACTTCAACCCTCCCTCTCCCTCCTGTTTAAGCTGCAGTGTGCAGGCATGAAGGAAATACTGAGAAAAAAACGTACTGTAATTGTAGTTACCTGATTCAGGGCTCAGAGAATGATGGATTTTCAAATGACGGTTGACATGTTTGTCATCTCTGGCTCGATGATGATCAACTCCTGGATGAAGGGATGGTGTGCTGTGAGAACGCTGTCTTAGAACGGTGGAGTTTGGTTCAGAGTAAATGTCCTCCTCTCCTGAGGACTCAAAAGAGGAAATACTTCGTTTTCCACATTGTGCAGATTTGGGGAAAACAAAGACAGTTTTGTTGCAAATTTCATCTTGTGCTCTGTCTGAAAGATTCAAGAATTCAATCGAATACTATTCTTTGTCCATTTTAATTTTACCATACCACTGAATGTCTCTTTGATTTGTTAATGGATATACTACTCATGGTACCTAGAAGTAGAGTTGTACTGTAGCAGTGTAAGGTCTAGAATCCTGAGCCCTGGTATTAGTCTTACCACTATTCTTCTCACCCACCTGCCATTAAACACGTGTTTCCATTGTACAAAGCTTGTCACGCTTTACTCCCAGTTCAGAATAGTAAACTCTATACAAGAAGATTTAAACAAGCCCCAATTTTAGGCTACTAAAATATACAGTATACTAGCCTTCAATATCCTTCACTCTGAAAAACAAGCATGTGTAGATTCAGATAAGACTCTCATAACCAGTAAGTCAATGTCACAATAGAGTAGTAGATAAACACTTAATACGAGTCATGCAATGGTCTATTTAGATTAGTGAATGTATGTGCACTCTTCAAATTTATCAGACTATTCAGGCCTCTTGAATAGGAGTTACAAAAATATTGATTGATGCATGATTGACCACATTTCCAGATAAGTGTTGTCAAACCTGTGAGGAGTTCTCTATAAAACAGATTTTAAAGAATAACATTTCCTAACTCCTTCAAAGTAGAGAGAGTGCTCAGTTTCTCTGTAGACAATGTCAACATGTGTGGCTATCTTATCAATCTTGTGAAATTTATTTTCTAATCAAGGGTGCTTATGTGCATGTGTGCAATCTGTATATTCTGGCATCATAAAAAGACTATTGGTTAATGATAAAGGTATATGGTAGGAAAAAAATGAATAGATTATATTACCAGGATTTTTGCAACTAACCGCACAAATATACACAAGAATGCGTTTTTTATATTGTTGTTTGATTAGCTAATCTCAAGCACTTATTTTTACACTCGCTCAAGCTACATAGAATGTGGATATTCACAAAACTAACAGCAATATACTGTGTGTATTGTCATTGCATTTGAGAATAGCGTTCTCATGCAGTTGTCTCTGCCATCTTTCTTGTCTATTGTGATCTCATCAACTAACTAGAAATAAGTTTATCTTCAAGTCCCCTACTTTTAGAGCTCTAAACTGGCCAGAAACACCGGAATTACCTCAGCTCAGTCCCTGTGTAGTATATTAGCAAGAATTACCTGTAAAATAATGGTAAATAACTAACATGAATGTGTGAGCGTAATGCATGCAAGGACATTGGGCTGGTTACCCATGAGCTGTACAGGTGAGCTGGAAAAACTGTAAATGAACTCTTATGCATCAACTCAGAAAGAATTGCTGGTTTCTTTTGTACATAGAACAGAAACGCTTTCGCTGGAGGCCACACAGAACCGAGCTTTAACAAAGGTAATTCACATCTGTGTCGTATTCAACCTATTTTTTTACATTTTCATTTCCTTTGGTAGAAAAAAAGAGATTGGCATGAAAGTGTTCCCATGTTATCACTTGAGCAATAAGAAAGACAAAACAAAAACACTTTTCATTGAATGAAGCCACCCTCAAGAGCTTCCCTAGAAGTCATTGTAAAACTTATTTTCAGTATTCCACCCCTAGAGTGAGAGTGCACTAGCTGGGCTGATATGAGAGCTTCATGTAACCACATTGATTCTTTGTAGTCCATAAACATTAGCCTTTCTTTAGGTGATATTATTGTGTATCAATTAACCCAACTATGTTAGTTCTCCAGCACATTTAAACTCAAAAACTGCAAATACAAGCAACTCAAACAGTTATTTACTCTTTTGTAACCACACAAGCAGGATAGATGGTGGATTTGTACAGCAGGTATTTACAACCTGTATTGATAGACTATTGGAAAAACTACATATTTTCGGGCATACTGGGATAAATGATATTTTCCTTTCATAGTGCTAACTTGCCCACTAACAGCAGACAACAGAAACTCCTCTGCCTTGAGAGTCCCTCATATGAAGGAAAATACTATGTGGTTATATTTAAGCTTGCCAGTAGGGTACTGTATACAGGCCAGATAGTTGCCATTCCTCTCTTACACACTAAAACATACTCATCCCTTCATGTAAGTGGGAGATACTTGCTTGAGTTTACGATTTAAATTTCACTGAGAACCTAAAGCTTCTCCTTTTGCCTCCTTAACCTGCTTCTCTCAGTGGCTTCAATGTCTGGTGTCAAAAGTGCATAAATGCATAAAGAATTCGAAGTTATTCATGTGAGAAATCAAGAATGGGCAAAGACACAGTTTTCCAAGTTGAATAGTACATTTGTGTGAGCATGAATGAAAAAAGGTTTAAAATGTGAGACTGGTATTGATTGCTGAGAATAGACTATGAGTCAATAACCAATACACATTCTTGCACTGTAAATGTTTTTTATTTTCTTGGTGTTAATGTAAGATTTATTTAAGGTGTACATATATACAGATACAAATTAACCATATAATCTATATGTGTGAAACAACATGTCTCTTTACGTAAAGACACAATGTATGTAATAAAATGAATAAAGCTGATAATGAAATTATTCACTGTTGATCTCTTTTAATTCTCAGTTAGTTTCAGGGTTTCTGCACAAAGGAAGAGAGGAAAAGAGTTTCACTGAAGTACTAAGCCGAATTCACTTCCCACCTCATCATAGCTGTGATTGATTGTGCTGTGTTAGTTATAGGCTGCAAACACATGCCCACAAATGTAAAAGGAAATGAGACGAGGGCCAGTGCGCCCTCTAGAGCTCATACTGGTGGCATCTGAAGCCGCCTTCAGTTTAAACATATCATGGATCTATTCTTCGTTTATCATAGACACATTTTGATTGATAACCGCTGTATATAAGTATTTAGATAATCTAGATGCAGATTTTACACTGCATACATCATTCAACTGTAGAATGATTCAATAAACCGTACATTTAGCATGTGATCCCAAAAAGCAGCTAGACTAGGTCTAGCTGTTGTTTACCTTATCGTTATTCTTAATGGCATTATTTATTATCATATAGCAGGACACCTTCTTGAGTAATTTTGAGAATATTTGGGGATTTATTAGGAAAAAAAACGTATTCAGTGGAGTAACTAAATATTACTAAACATTTAAAGTAATGTTCAAAGGAGAACGTCACACCATTCTAATTGTATTGGTCTTCTTTGTTAGACTGATACTATGCACTATGAAACTGCAGGAAGACTCCCATGTTTGGAGTTGGTTTGATGACAAGAGGATGAAGAGTCATCCTACTGAAACTAATGATCACCACCTTGAGACTTTACTGTAAAGATGGTGGATTGGGACACTGAAAGTGGAAAAAACACAAAATATGTTATTGTGGGCATCTTATTTTTGTAGTATCATTATTTCTAAAATTTGTTGTAATTATCTTCTGTAGTCCTTAGAGTATCTTTGTTTTTTAAAGAGAAATCACCTATTCAATTCCAGTTTAGTTTCATCAGGTTTTGGGATGCAACATATGTTATGTTCACGTTATGACATGCCATCAGTCAGAACTCTGATACCAATCTTTTGTCGTGTGCGTGCTAACCCTAATCCTGTTCCTTGGAAATGTTCCATAGAGGCTTCCTATGCAAAATGATGAGGGGGATTTTCAATTCTTGCTTGGTTCTTTGGTATTTATCAAGATTCAGTATAATAAACAGTTCTGTATTTTTATATTCACTGTGAAACCTTGTCTGGGAATAATCCCACCCCAATATACATTTAGAAACAGTTCCGTAAATTTACAAAATGAATAATGAGTTGTGTAAACTTCCAAACCTATATCAAATGTACTTGAAATACATTGCATTTGTGGAAAGTTTTGGTTTTTTCAACATTTGGGCTTTGGAAGTTTCTGAAGTTCGAGACAACATACAATGTATATAGGCTACTGTATTTAAACTATAAATATCCTGGTATTTGCTTTTTGACCTAAAGATTAGATCGGAGATATTCTGTTGAAGTAGTTCATGTACATTGAACAACACATAAAGCCATACCAAGCTTGTCTAACAAATCTTTCATTTCACAATGTGGAATGTAGCTGACACCCTCCAGAAAGGGATCGTCTCATTCCTCAACAACTACCACCTTAAAAAAGCAGATATCCTCCTAACTGACAAGATTTTCTGGACAACTTGGTTGGGGGTTTCCCTGTCCCACTCACATTTCAGAGGCAGACTCACTTGTATACTGAGCTGGCTGTTAATGAAACCCATATGGGTGTGAAGCTGAAGACAAATCCTCTAGTCCAGTGGTCTTCAACCCTGGTCCTCAGGGCCCACTGCCCTGTATATTCTAGATGTTTCTCGGGTCCAACACACCTAATTCAAATAAATGGGTTGTGTTGGAGCAGGGAAACAACCAAAATATCCAGGCCAGTGGGCTCTGAGGAGCAGGGTTGAAGAGCACTGCTGTAGTGAGTACCACGACCAGACTTTGTTCTATGACTTCATTTGATTGCCAGTTCAGGGCGTGTTGGTGTTTGACTCAGCATAAAGTCTTTGGTGAGCAGACTCAATGCCAGCACTACTTTCACTCACTGCTTTCCTTGAATCAGATATTGCCAATGGAATGAGGAAACGTCTGCATGTGGCTGTTACACAGAGGAGAGTCACCAAAAACTGTTCGTTAAAACATGTTGTTAACCTTCGGTTAACAACATGTTTTGGTAGGTTTAGTATTGACGGCTCCCTCGAAAGGTCTTTCCATGGAGCTCAACTTATGAGTCATATAAAAATAAATGGTGATCTCTGCTGTGTGGAATCAAACCACTGACTAACTCCTGCACAAAGTGATCAGGGACGTGTGGTCTTACAAATCAAACCAACATACTAACATGCAGTCGTCGAGGCAGTGAGATGTTTTGATTTCTAAATGAGTGGTCACCATCAAATGATAATCAGGCGTTTGTGGTGAAGTCACAATGTTCAGTTCAATAGCCTGTAAATTTTACATGGCGAACTTTCATGGCGAATAAATCCCATTCTGATTCTGATTCTGGTCTACGAATCCGTTCAGTACTATAGTTGTGGATAGGGGGCCTTAGACTCTGTATCAACTTAGTCCTCTTTTTTTCTCATTAATGCAGTTTATATTAACTCACTTATACTTTGATAACCAAATGAGATCAGACATGTTTTCTTTTATCCTTATGGCAACAACAAAAAAACACTAGAGGTTTCAATGTAATCATTCAAATCATGAGAGAAATGGCCTCATAAGAGTGCTTAACCCTGTCAAGATCTGGGATTGTCCTGTTCAGGTTATTTGTTGTATGGGAGTATACCGGAGTGGCCCTTCCATTAGGAAATGAGTCATCAATCTCAAACTGAATCACAGTCCAAAATGGGGTCACTAGGGATCGAGGCGCATACCTCTAACACTAAATGTGCATCTGAGTCTTAGAACTTACCAATAGCAATAACCCATTTTGCCAACTTTTGATGCTTGTCTTAGTCATCAGCCTTTTTAAAACAGTTTGTACCATAACCCATTTGTTAACTATTTAACTTCAGTATTTCATTATTACTTTCACTGATACTTGACACTATTGTAGTTAGGAACTAGCAGTAATACTGTTTAAGAGGACATGCTCTTTAAGTCTGAGTTAAGTAAATGTGTCAAAATTGTGTGTTAGGAAAACAGGGTAGGCTAAACAACAATCTTACATTTCAAGAGGCCGCCCACCCCTTTTAATATTCCATTTGTGTAAATTCACATAGGTCCTCCTGTGCAATAGCAATTTTGGGACTATGTCTAGGCTACTGCTACTGTATGATTAGGTTTACATAACTATATCTTATTGCAGCACACTCATTATTAAAATCATCAAATCCCCATCTTCACATCACATTGGATAAAAGCACCTGCTGAATGAACACCTGATTATTTTACATTATAGTCCTTTAAAAAATGAGAAGGACTTGAAATCACACACTGACCAGCAACACTGATCAAAATGTTGTTTGAATCTACTATTTGCTCTCTTAGTCTAGACATGTTCTTGATCAGTAAGTGATTCATCTTCCTGAACAAAGTCCAGATGGAGGAGATGGACACCAGCAGGAATTTTTGAGCGGCTCAGCAAATTTAGCAAACAACTTCCCGCCACAATTGCCCTCCTTTGCCATTCTATTCTCAAGAGTCCAAAACTGCAGCAGATGCCTACCACCGTGCTCCTGTAAAAAAAACAAAAAAAAAACCCTATTGATTTTAAGATACCTTTATACAATCAAAAAGGAATCTATTTTAAATCACATTAAACTTAGAGTGACTCACATGTACCTATAGCATAGTGTCTACTTGTGCCGTGCGCACAAATTTCTCTCTGACGCTTGTTGAATGTTAGGCTGTCTATAACTGTAGAAAATTACGATCTATGAAAAAACGTCTTATAACTTCGTGATAATGGACCAACTTCTAATTTTCATACAGCCTCCCGCCAGCAGTGACGTAAGATAACCGGAGAGTGCAACTAGCCTACTTCCACGGAGAGCAGCTGAGTCATTTTAAATGTGAATGAGTAGGCGGCCGGTATTTACGGGCAGCAGAAGCCCTTACATTCATTCAGTAGTTGAATCAATGTGAAGACATCTACAACCGAAGACGATTTTATTGGAACCAGTTGGTTACAGCACAGGTAACAGGCAGGTAAGAACTAGGAAAAGTTTAATTCTAATTCCTTGATAACTTTTGGGAAAAGTTAAGTTTAAAGAAAAATGAAAGAAGACTATTTTGCTATTATTGGTAGGTTTGAACTCGATGAAGGACTGCTGTGTAAAATTATTGTTAACTATTGTTGTAGCCTACATCTACCTGTTGTATCTAACACTATCGTAAATGTAATACAATACACATTTTAGAGCACATTATGGCCTATTATTTGATGATGCGTTATCATGTTTTGTTTTATTATTATGACATTATTCGATATGCTTGTTCCACTTTCAGTATTGTAGCAGAAAGTGGTCATCCAAGCGAGCCAATCAAAACTTGTAGATTGTGGGTCGAGGAAAGATGGCAAGATGTTGGCATAGCTGCTAAGATAGATGTCCTGCTATGCTATCACATTGCCATCCTTCTCTTCCCTGGGCAGCCAGGATCTACAACACCTGATATTGTTCCATATCCCACCAAGCAAGACTAAGACGAGCAGAAAGCAAAGCTTCATTTTACATCAGGCTTACAATCAACGTATACAATACCCATGACTGTACTGGTGTCTCATACATACTGTAATGATTGCTGACTAATAGCCTAATTTTTAAAATTGCACTGGAAAGAGGTATATAACCTATTTGATAAAGTATGATGATCTGTTGTTTGTGTGTGTGTAAATGTGTTTGAAGCATATGTTAGTGTGTGGTAACCAATAAAATACGGTTGTTTTCAAGTTGACTCACATTTCTGTCACCAACAAAAACGACTGAAGAAGTAGGGCCAAGTAAGATCCAAAGTTCCTCTTTTTCCTTAATTTCACAGAAAGCAGGCAACCTTTAGTCTTCTTCAAACTCAAAGGGCTTTGTACTGTACCTGCTTTATTACCAACCATTATGGTTCCTGCCATCATCTTTTCATATATGATTTTTTTTTAATCTGTATTTTGAGTTGGAAAATGTGACGATTGTATTTATTTCAATTTCAATTTTTACTCAATAATTGTAATGCAGGCTACAGCAACATTGCATCATTGCATGTACTTATCTTTAACCAGAATTGTATGAGTAGTCTTTCTGTATGCAAGAGCTGAATACACAGACATTCGAAACTATATAATAATATTATTATTGAATATAGTATATTCATTGTACTAAGTTGTGATTACTATTCTTTTTATATCAATGAATTTACTACAATAAAAATAGTACTACATGCCCTGGATGCTGTGTTTGATTCTTATTACATTTTATTTTATGTAGTGTCTAATTAATTATATGTAGTGTTTCTTAACTGGCTGTGTGTATGACCTGAAAGCATTCTTTTGCACACAGGTTACAAATGGTTTTGTGGCACTTTTGCCACATTTGCTATGTTTTGTCATGAGTTTTGTGCATGTCGTTTAAAGTTTTGAGAAAATGGGGAAGGTTTCAAGAAATGTGTCTTACATTACAAAACAAACAACTTTTTTTTCAAAAAGGACCATATATCCTAGCCTGGTCCTAACCAGACCCTAGTACATTTAATTTGTACAGAGGGTCTGGGATCGCTCCATTGACAAGCGTTAACTTCGTTGAAGGAGGGTACTCTGTTGAGGATTAAAACTATTGGATCTGCCCAGAGGCACTCTGATCTGCCATAACCAATCGCTAGCGTTCGCCTTAGCCAACTCCTTCACCACTACTGTAACAGAGCTAACATCATGGCCACCAACAAAACTTTGAAAAGATTGTTCTTGCTCCGGCTTTAACTTTTGGATATTCGGCAGCGTTGCCACAACGGACCGAATGAAAGGCTTTGCTCGCATCTTTCTCCGCTGCCATTACTGAACTACAACTCAAACTAAAACACTACATCAACGTCATCATTATCAGCCACTCTCTCTGTTCGCTGATTGGCCCTACAAAAAATAGATTTTAGAAAACCGACTTATGTGCCGAATTCCCAGACCTAGTACAGAAGCAAAATCAAAATTGAGCGGAAGTACGTAGGAGGGCATAGCCAGGCTTCATATATCCTGCCACAGGCCTTAATTTCTTAGCAACTTATAACTTAGTGGGCGGAGAATTTTTCACAATTGTTAAAACACATTTCTTGAAACAGTCACCCATTTTCTCAAAACTGTAAACACAAAACCCAATCTTCAAACCAAATTTCCAAAACCTCTGACTCTTCTGGCAAACTCAAACACTCGCCCCTAAACCATTTAACCTGTGCTTAAAATCAAACAATGCTTTTAGATCACAAACAGCAAAATCAATACATAAACACTATGGAGCAATCATTAGACACAACACAAATTGAGAACAAAGCATCCAGGGCATGTAGATACAGGGCTGCCAACTCTCACCCATTGTCCGTGAGACATCCGCATTTCAACCAGTTCACACGCTCTCACGCCACACCTTGTATTTCTCACTCTTGCTTTGTACGCAGCAAAATGTTGGTTGACCCCACCAACTCTCACTCCAAGGTTTTTTGAAAAGTTGGCAGCCCTGGTAGGCCTACTATCAACAAGGAACAAAGAAAATCGGGGTCCAGCCTTGAAAACACTCCACACATGTCAGTCACCACAGGCCAATTCCATTGCCTACAGGAGATTTACCCTGGCATATGGGTTTTGGTCATAGACCTTCCACCGCCACGCAAAGAAAAACTCTTCAATTGGGTTTACCATACATACCATGTTTCCATCCACGTGGAAGGCAAACATTTACAGTAAAAATTGCTGGTTGATGTTGAGCTATTCTCGTATACGGACACCAAGGTGAAAGCTGACATTGTCCAAAACCACCATTAGAAACAAGTATGAACAATTTGGACTAACTGTGTTTAACAAGATGACAACTGTGTTGTAGGTTAGTTGTGTTTACTATTTGCCGCCTGTGTTTACCAGTGCATCACAGTGCAAAATGTTTTTAGGGAATGAGAATGTGTTTAGAGTTTTGCCAAAAGACTGTCTGATTCAACAAATGGGTTTAGGCCACTGAACATTTGATTCAGAGAATGGGGTGTTTTAGCAATTGTGAAAAACTGTAAATGTAGGTCACTCATTATAATTTGGAATAATCTAGAATGTCGATAAAAATAGCATTCAACAGATATGCAGGTGCGAATAACATTATTAGGGGCCAAATGAGAGGAATAAATTGAATAAAATGTATTGCCAACTGTCCCATGCCAACTACCGTGCACAAGAAGAAAGGCGTGTCCCCTTAGCCTACGTCATCGCGCTGCGACGATTTCGCATTTTATTTCCGGAATCCGTAGTTGCCTCATTGCTCTAGAGGAGAGATCTAGTAAGTAAACCATATTCAAACTTTCTTGACAACCCTTTAGCCAGAGACATTGAGCAACTATTTAACTAGTTATTTTAATCTAATATAATCTATCTAATATGTTACGTTGATATTTGAAGATGGCTACTTAGCGTGCTAGCAATGAAGATAGTTACCCTGTATGTTAACTCATGCAAGGGGCTATCAACTGATTTGTAGTTAACTAAATAGTACCTTGCTAAACATTTCTAAAATAACAATTAAATGCAGGTAGACTACTAAAATAAATGTTACTGCCCGCACATCTCGAGCTCGTTGGTATTCTCGCCCAGCTGTTTTCCTGTCACTATAATCAATACTTTTCAACATTGCTAATATCGCCCCCTCTCCGCACTCCCCTCTGATAGAGATGAATACTGAAAACTTCGCCATTAGTGAGAAGATAGTATCATCCTCATACATCCGCCAGGGGTCTCAGGCACGCCGCAGCCATGAACAAGCGATAAGGCTGCTTTTGGAACAGGTGAGCTTTAGCTACGTAGCCAAAACCCTTGGATGTATTCTAGCAGCTGCAGCTCTAATAATGTAAACATTAATATAAATATAAACAACAGCCTTGCAAAAGAAAGGCATCCCCTAAGTATGTCTTCACATATTAAGGCATTGCTGTGATTGACAGGCCTGAGCCTTACTGTACCTTCAGGGCAAGTGTCCAGAGACTGGATGGAGCGAGAGCACAGTCGAGCTCTTCCTGAGCGAGCTGGCTGTGATGGACAGCAACAACTTCCTGGGAAACTGTGGCGTTGGCGAGAGGGAAGGAAGAGTAGCCTCCAGCCTGGTGGCTAAACGACACTACAGGTTTGTGTTTTTAAATGGTTACGTGTTTCAATAGGAAACTCCTCAAGTGACCTGCAGGTTGTCGGGTTGTGTCACAGGATAATCAACACCTAGTAAGGTTTGTAGTGGATCACCTTATGACTTTGGTTCCCATTTTGACTGGTCAGCAAACTATCCTTTTACATCAAATCTTAGTATATCTATACTTGACGTGGTGTTGTATCTCTGTATCTACTGTGTGTTTTGAAAAGGTTGATCCATGGAATTGGCCGATCAGGTGATATAGCAGCTATTCAGCCCAAAGCGGCTGGTTCTAGTCTGCTCAACAAGCTGACCAATTCCGTGGTGTTGGACATCTTGAAACTCACAGGTGCGTATGTGCTCTGCTCAGGTCGGCGTAAGGATGAATTAAACGGGAATAAAGACTAGTTCAACAAACGCTGTTATTGCATCTTGTTGTTAGGTGTACGTAGCGTGGCCAGTTGCTTTGTGGTTCCCATGGCAACCGGGATGAGCCTGACGCTGTGCTTCTTGACCCTTCGCCACAGGAGGCCAGCGGCCCGTTACATCATCTGGCCACGCATCGACCAGAAGTCTTGCTTCAAAGCCATGGTCACTGCAGGTCAGGGGTGTACTGGGGTGCACTGCAGGCTCAGCATGTACCCTTCAACAGCGTAGAACAAGCGACGCCGTCTGAACATCTGCCGACCGTTTTCTCCATGAACAGGGTTTGAACCAGTGGTTGTGGAAAACGTTCTAGAAGGAGATGAGCTGCGGACAAACCTGGGTGCGGTAGAGGCGAAGATCCGAGAGCTGGGAGCAGAGAACATCCTGTGTGTCCACTCCACTACTTCCTGCTTTGCACCTCGCGTCCCCGACAGGTACGCCAAAGCCATGAGCCTTTCCCATCTGGCAGCTCAGTGTGTCTTTCGGGTCTCATTCCAAAGTGTCCACTCTTATCGCATTGTATAATGTGTTGTTGTTTTAATATTCCTATTTTCATAAATCTTTCCCCCAATTATGATATAGAATCGAGGAACTTGCCACAATGTGCACCAAATACGACATCCCCCACGTTGTCAACAATGCCTACGGAGTCCAGTCTTCCAAGTGCATGCATCTTATCCAGCAGGTTGGAATTCCCAAACTTTTCTGAACTCTTATTACTTAGCACCAGGAATAGTCAAAATGTATTGACGTGTTCTAATCCATACAGGCATTTAAATGGGTTGTGTTTAGGTTGTGTTTTTGGAGGTCACGGTGTCCTTAACGGGGCTGTTGTTTGTGAACTAGGGGGCCCGTGTGGGACGAATAGATGCATTTGTGCAAAGCCTGGACAAGAACTTCATGGTGCCTGTAGGCGGAGCCATCATCGCTGGTTTTGACGAGTCCTTCATCCAGGAGATCAGCAGAATGTACCCAGGTTGGTTATGCTGACGTTATGTTTCTGCTCTGATACTAGATTAGGGGACGGCAGATTTACTCGTGTTTGAACGAGAATGCTTCAGTAGTTTGAAATTAGTCCGTTTTATTATTACATACTCATTCAATTCATAATCCTTTTACTAAACTCACGAATTGCACGCACTGCAGTTCATTTACCTGTGGGGCTGAGTTGAGTCAACATGCCTGACAACAGGATCAATCTCAGATGGACTTCTATGTATTGATTGGGTGTTGAGGTGCATGTTATGCTGGTAGAAATCATTATCTGTGCCCTGATCTTCCTTAGAGAAGCCTTCCATGGTGAGGGAGTGCAGCATTACGAGATCAATAGATTAGCGATATTAACTGTTAGCTGCCAGGATGGCTCGTAAGGGAGGGTAATCCAAATGGCTTGCGTGTCATTTGCGGGAAAGAAGGGTTGGACAGAGACTTGCATGAGTCAAAACCCAGATTTCTGTAGTGACCATGACCGTCCTAATTGACAACTCAGCCGGGATCCAGGGGTCAGCCCCACCCTCGTCCTCCACACGTATCCCGCTCTCTGCCCCCAGGCCGGGCCTCAGCCTCGCCCTCCCTGGACCTGCTCATCACCCTGCTCACCCTGGGGGCCCGTGGCTACAAGAGCCTGCTGGCAGAGAGGAAGGTGAGTGCACACAGCCCTGCCTCACTCTGTTACTGCCGGGAGAGCTTCTTAAAGAAGCTCAGCTGGAGACGGTTGGACCTCAAAGTCTAGAGGTTGCAGGTTCGAATCCCCCTCAGTGCATTCGACCGGATACAAGCTTGGATAAAAGTGTCTGTTAAATCATTCCATTGTTATTTGTTCCTTATTATGAGCCTGCATCACATTCATGATGGGCAGCGTAAGCAGGACTGTCAAGTGGCTTGGATAGATGCCTTCAGATTGCAGGCCGAGTGCGTAGCAAGAGGATGCCGTGTTCCACATGGGGGAGGGCTCCACCTAGCAGACGTTGATGCAGGAGAAGGAGGAGGTAGAGAGCCCCCCTCTCCTGTCTAATGCTGCAACCCCCCCCCCCTCTATGCAGCACTCTCACAGCAAACACATCCAGTCGTGCTGGAGGCTAAAAGCTTCAAAAGAGGCCTTTTGCAAGGAATAATCTTGCTGTTTTAGCCTGTCAAGACACAGATCTACATTACAGGGGTGTTTGTACAGATGTTATGGAAGTAACTGGAAAGCTTTGGAGGAAATAAATAAATAAAAGGTAAAATATTCTCCCTATGGGGTGGCATGCAATACCCACAATGCCATTAGCGTAATCTGTCCTCTGGTTTATCATGAAATACCACTGGCCATCTCAAATGAGCTGTCGCTATCATAACTTATTGGTCATGTTCATGCATATTTGATGATGGTACCAGGTTCTGACTGTGTGTAGCAGTGAGCCATTTCCTCTTCACTGGAGTCAACATATCTGAATTATTCAGGCCTCAAATAGGCCTTCCCCAGGCTGCGAATGAATGGTACGACAAATCTACTTATCACCATGGGATAGAGCAATGCTGGGTTAGCTGTCATTGAATTCCCGTCATGAGTGCACAAGAACTCCTTGATCATTGTGACTTGAAGGGATTCTTTCTTCCTCTCGCTCGCTCGCTCTCTCTCTCTCTCTCTTGTTTAAGTGGGAAGGGGGGAGTTAGTTGGCTCCTCTGTTAGAGAGTTCTAGCAGGTCTGCAGTCTGATTCTTCAGATCTGTGGTAGGGTAAGGATATAGCTCAGTGGTAGAGCCTTTGAATGCAGATCAAAAGGGCGCAGTTTCAAATCCCCCCCTGTATGTCTGTTTGGACAATGTGGGGAGGTGGGGCTGGGAGGCGGGGCTGGGGGAGGGCAGAGACGTCGAGGGGGGAGCAGGTGGCCATCTCACACTTCTCAAATGCCAGCTCCACCAGAGGAAACCGAGGGTGGCTGGACACACAGAGTACAGAAGACATTTTCGACAGGATGGCACTATTTGACAGTGATGAACTAGATCTCTTTATATTTGCAGCAGTTTTGAACAGAGTTCCTTTGTTCCTGTTTGTTATGGAGGGAAGGCTGAGTCAGCGCCACCCACACTGTTTCCTGAAACCCACCCTGTTACCAAGATGTACTCCTCTGGTTTGCACGTTGCTGCATTCGATAACTCGGTTGAGTCCCCAACCCTAACCGCCCCCCCCCCCCCCTCCTACCCATCATGCCTTTTAGTTTGTTGCTATGCAGCTCCCAGTCCTAGCAGCGGCCTCACAAACTCCCGGCCTGCAGGAAATCTTTCCCACTTACGTTTGAGATCCTGGGGGCTTGAGTGCAGCGACCCCATTGTCAGCAGCTCCACTGCTCAGTGAGACAAGCTTTGTAGTTGATCCCAAAGGTCATGGCGATTGTGGTCAGAGATACCTGAGCATTAATGATGAGGAGTACAGATTTATGGAGATGAGGCTAACGGCACAGCTTGACTGTGTGTGTGCGTGTGTGTGTGTGTGTGTGGCGGCGGGTGGTAGTAGCAGAGGATAAATGTGGAGCCTGGGATAGCCTGCTGAGAGGAAAACTGCTGGTTTGGCAATAAACAGAGACTCCTGCTAAAAAAAGGCTGAGGTTGTGAGTGTGAGCGTCGTGCAGCTATTTATAGCTCTCCCTCCGTATTTATATTCCCCCCTCCATGTGTGTACCCCTCTTTCTGTGCTCTCTCTCCTTGTACTTTTTGTTTCTCTCTCTTCCCCTCCTCTCTCTCCTTCCCTCCTCTTTCTCCCTCTTTCCTCCCCTCTCTCCTTCCATCCTCTCACTTCTCCCTCCTCTCTCTCTGCAGGAGATGTACTCTGTCCTTGCGCAGGAGCTAAAAAGACTGGCTGAAGCTCATGGAGAGAGGCTACTGCAAACCCCACACAACCCCATCTCTCTGGGTAAGGGGCTGCACTCAATACAACATCATACACGTTACCCTACAGTTGAGGTATGAAATGCAACAAACCAAACACCATCCTCCATACCCTTTTCTTGACAAGTTACAGGTCCACATCAGGTAACATAATTTTTTTGATGTTACCCTAGTTCAAATCAAAATGTCAAACTTATTTTTTGTGTTCAGTTCAGCCTTTCTTTTCCCCCCCGCATCTCTACCTTGTGTGTGTGTGTGTGTGTGTGTGTGTGTGTGTGCTGCAGCCATGTCTCTGGACAGCCTCCAGGCTCAGGGAGACAGGGTCGTGACTGAGCTGGGCTCCATGCTCTTCACCAGGCAGGTGTCTGGTGCCAGGTGAGATGCAACACACACCTGAGTCAGCTGACGAGGAAACATACAGGAAGTAATGTGGGTTGAAATGTGAAAAAGACAACAGGCTTCGTAAGGTGGGCCAAGTTGTGGAAAACAGGAAAAACAGTCCCTCATTTCTGGGCCAATTAAATGACTGTTCCACTGTTAGTCAACAGACGCTAATTGGTATCACTCTTGAGCCTAGTGTTAGCTAGTAGCTACCTTAAACACGATTCAAATGCTTCAAGTTGCCTCAATTCCTCAAATTCCTTGAAAGGATTCGTAACAATGCCACATTGAATTTTAATTTTCCCATACCTTTTTCTTTTTTGTTAGGCCCCTAATAGTTTGTGAAGAAGCAGGGGAAGTTGTGTAAATATTTTAAGCGTCTACATGACTTATTTATTTGGGTCATTCCTCTTTGATTCCTCATACCAAATTCAAAAGCACAAATGGCCCTTCACGTACCGTTGTACTGCAATCAGTGACAGTTTCCCACGCCACAAGGTTAATCTTACTCTTAAATAGATTATTCAATCAATAGTAATCAAGTACTACCAAGGACCACAAAATACCTTTTAAAATAAGTGTTCCTATAAGGAAACCCTGATCTCTTCAGGTTACCATGCCAACTTGCACCACTACCATCCCTGAATTATTCGTATTTTCTTTACCGTACTTCGGCGCCAGTGCTCCAGGTGCTTTGTGTCCCTATGCAACTTGTCATGTGTGACATGGCTGGCTTGTCCTGGCCTCCAGGGTGGTTCCCATGGGCAGAGAGCAGACTGTGAGCGGACACACCTTCAGGGGCTTCATGGCCCACTCCGAGGCCTACCCATGCCCCTACCTCAACGCAGCCTCGGCGGTGGGCATCACCCGGCACGACGTGGAGCTGAGCATGAAGAGGCTGGACAGGTGCCTGAAGAGCCTGAGGAGGGAGAAGGTCAACAGCGGGCCGGCTCTCCTCTCTGGACAGGAAGACTTGTCTGAAGGGAGGGAGAAGGCCAACAGCGGGCCGGCTGTCCTCCCTGGACAGGAAGACTTGTCTAAGGAGGACGAAACCTAGATCGTGCTGTGATCCAGCCTTGCTTTTGTTTTTCATTCATTCTGAATCGCAATTCATTTTTGGTAATCAAGGAATCTTCACGTGAAGTGGTCGCTGTTAGGACATTCTGTAGTTCAAGTACCCATGCTTGCTTTGAAATATCTTATTGATAGGTAAACCTGTTTTACAAAGTACATTTTTAAGCCCGGTTGCAAGTCTACAGACCTCATTCATCTCAAAGGCATTGATTTGGATAACATCAACTTTCCTAAATTCTGGAGAAGAACTGCACTTTTGAAAAACAGCCCATATAGGATGGACCCAGAGAGAGATTGTACCCAACTACAAAACTTTAATTCTTCTCAACACGTGTATATGTGATTTGCAGATGATTTTGTATGAATGCATGTTGTAATTCATATAGAATCAATAAAGCATCTCGTGAACACCTTTGTCCTTATTGTATGAAATCTAATGGCCAACAAATGACTGACAATACCTGAAAGTAACTTTTATTATTTATTTGCCTCCTGTTAAGTTATTTCTAAGCTGTTGCGTTTCTATTGCCTAACAGCACTTTACAGTGTCATTACATTAAGGCCTCTTGATAAATACCTTTTAGTCTCCACGGATGTTTGCTTATGTGTTCACTGTAATGCATTGTGTTCCACGCGCTGTAATTTGATAGAAATTCTATGGAAGCATTAACCCCTGTTCCATATCTTTTTTCACCCCTTTTAGCCATGTAACAGATAGCCTACCCATCCTAGCAGCCAGGGCAGTCAGTGAGGATACGGAAACTGTCTTCCGGAATATAGAGGCACTGCTGTACACTCACACAGCGGATTGGTTCTGCGTCCTCTGCCTCAGGAATAGTACATGAACGAGACATGGACAATACAGAAGTGCGTGCATCTTTAATGCGTCATTGTTGAAGCAGTTGGTAAAACCACAAGCTTTCGCCCCCTTTAACATTGCTGATCTTCCCACCTCCCTTTCACTATTCTTCCTACTCTCGTTCTGTTCCTCTCTTTTCTCTGTACTGCTCACTCGGTCCCATTCTTTGTTATCGCAGTTACTCTTTCTCTAGACGTTTCCACTGCATCATCGCAAGCTGTTTGTTATTTAGCCGCCTTCGTACGCTGAGGAAGCACTGTTCCTTTTATCCGGGCCCTGCGTACATTGTCTGTTGCTGACAGTAGCCTACAGTGGCTGAGTGCGGAGTCAAATACACTAAGCGATGGCTAGTTTTTAAAGGTCTTATATTGATCAGGTCTGCTGCAATGTGTAAATCTCAAAACGACTAGATCTGCTGCTGTCTAGTTTCACTCCAGACTTAAATAACTGCAGATGGTCTTTAATAAACAGGGAAAGAAATAAAGGGGAGGACTGCAATGGATTGGGACTTGGTTCTTCTGAGTGAATAGTCTAAAATGCATCTTGCTGCGTAACCCCAATTCAGTTTTTATTATAGGCTACGCAGCCAATTTAGATGGCCTGCACCTGTAGGCTTATGTTAAAGTCTAATTTGGGGCAAGAATATGCAACAGCACATTTATTCTGAGATCTGCTCTCAAAATCAAGTGTTTTTTTCCTCCCCAGGCAACACCAAAATAAAATGGAAAATAGGCCTAGCACCGCCTTGCCCCGGTTGTATCCCATCATTGTTACAATACCATACCAATATGACAAATTGTCCTTAATTTGTGAAGCTGCCAGGTAGGCTAACGGCGGAAAGCCTTTCGAGCATTGAGATCTTGATGCCCCTTCTCATCAGCTGAATTATGTATACCATGCGATCAGCTGTTATTGAAAATCTTAGACGGATCCTTTTAACTAGAATGAATGCAACGAAATGATCAAATGTAGGCCGCAGGACTTCCCCGGTCTGTGCATCAGAGTGTTGATATAGGCTGAAGTTGAGGTAAAGTATACATGTAGGCCTACTCCCTGGTAGTGTTTGTAATGCACTGTTGACATAGATGTTTGGCCCTATCTAAACTATAGCCTACTATTGGCCCTAAACGTTCAAAATAAGTGTTGTAGCCTAATTTGCCGATGGCTTACAAGATATTTAGCCAGTGTCTGCTTTCATCAGATGCCACTTAGGAAGGATGCTATAGTTTAGACTATAGCCTGTTTAAACCACAATCACAGAAGCACTGTCTTAATAAATAATTTAATACGGCGATGGGTAGACGCTGCCGATTTGCTGATGTCAGGGCTTCAGTGCAGCATTTGGTGGTGCAGGGTGTAAGCGGTACGGTCTGCCTCGGCGTTCATTGGAAAGGGTCACACATGCAACCAAGACAAGAAAGATGCTTTCAATTTGTAGCAAATGGACATTGTATTATTTGGCATTCCTTTTTCTGTCTTCACCGGTTTATCTGAAAAAGGCTTACAGATGTCCTTCAACATGCAGCTGTTCCAAGGAGTCCATCATATGCGTCGGCTCTTCCTATGTGTCCAGGATGATACCGAACGACATAAGTTCACTGTAAGTAGGCTAGTATGTTAGAATTGTATTTTGTTTGTCAACATGTTTAACGCAATAAGTCAACATCTGAATGAGCAGCCTAAATGAGATCCAGCTGTTTGTTGAATGCGCTGTACGTCGTTGGCTATTTGAGCGGTGCGGACACATTGATGTTGGGAGTAATTATACCGAGTTGCGTGCCACTGAGATTTTTTTATTTTTTATAAATGTATGAAAATGGTTTTATTTGGTGTGTGATCAGCCTTTAACCCACATTTTCCGAATACATGTTTTAGGAGCATTGTCAACGCGACGTTCTCCGATGTCAAGGAGGCTATGTTCGCCCACATGCCTTCACTCCAACTTCTGTGAGTGTCAATGGGGATGGGGAGAGGGGGCTTTATAATTTTGAATGTAGGCCTACGTTTTTTTTTTTTTTATCTCTTGGAACAATTCATTTATGGGGTAGGATAAATGTTATGCAGTATCAAGAGAGAGGGTAGACAACGTGCAACAGCTAAGTCACATTTCCTTAGACAAACATAGAGATGGTTGTAACTGATTGATGACCTGTATGAATAACAAGCTATTTGTAATAGTTTGAAAAATATTTGAACTATAATTTTCTTCCTCCAGTTGGCTCCACAGCTCCAGATAATGGTTAGGACCTTGTTTTCAATATAAGCCTTTACAGCTGACGAGACTCAAAAACCTTAAAAGTCCTTTATTATATTGATTGACCGGCACTGGAAGTAGAGTGGTCCATTCCATTCTTGGCACAATTACAGAATTACATTGATTCACATTCTCATCCTACTCTGACTCCCTAATAGTAAATAAATGTGTGGCGTCTATTAGTCTGCTGTAAAATGGGTTTTTAAAATATATTTGTACTCATACTTAGTTACGGATCGTAAAATTATACTTGATCCAAAGTGTGCATCCTCTACCCAAGGCGTGGTGTGAGGATCCTCTCAATACAGTGTTAGACACTTTCTCAGTCCGCTATTAACTCGACACAACCCCTGCTAAATGGATCCTGCTGCTGCTAATTAATATATAATAGATTTTGCCCAAAGTAGAGCACACATTAGTTGGTGGAAAGTGCTTGAAGCTCCTACTCCAAGTCCCGTAGACAGGGCCACTGTTGAAGCTGCGGTCAACGGATTTTATGACACAATGCAATATTGCCATTCAGTGCTTTGGAAGGACGGTTCACCTCTAGAGTAGGTATCATCTTTCTGTCAATATAACGTCACTACAAGTTTGACCTATAACAGTGACCTTTGTGTTTATTCAAAAGAAGCCCAGTACTTAAAGGTAACACAAGGATTATTTGTTTTAATCATTCCTATGGAACTAAGCTATGTCACATACACATGCATTTTGAGATTCAGGCTTCTTGTTGGTAACAATTTTTGTATGTTCTTTCTTATTATAGGCTTCTTAATTCAAATTCTCTGACAACAATAAGAGATGATGCGTTCTCTGGTCTGTCCCACCTGGAATACCTGTAAGTACCTGTATCCGCTAATGAACACAACCATTTCTATCCTATCATTATACAGTACTCTCACATAGCCAATACATGACACAAGGGAATGGGTCTACAGTAAACAGGCAAGATCACACAACTGTGTGTTGACTTAAAGGAACGTTGATACACTGTGGGAATCATTTTCCCATCGGTACAATTGAACTTGGGGGAAAAAAGTTAAAGTGGGTTTTGAGTGATGCTTAGTCGAGTCATGGTCCATTAGTGAGGCTTCAGTTATGCTGACCTTCCATTCTGCATCCCGGTGACCTCCTCACAGGTTCATTGAGAGCAACAAGATTGAAACAGCATCGAAATATGCTTTCAGAGGACTCAGAGACTTGACTCACCTGTAAGTCCAACCAGTGTTTCATCCTCATTTGTCGCTGGGTAGGAGATATTATTCATTATGAATGTTCCCTTTATTGGCCTCTAATTAAGCAGGAGGGCCGCATAGTTTGAAGAGACAGTCTAGATTTCGTTTTGCATTACAAATCATTAAATAATAGTAACTATTAAACACAAATGTTTGAGTCGAGCCAAGTTGATAAATGTGAATGGAGAAGAACCTGGCTTTCCAAAGCTGGCAAATGGTCTCCAGAGTATTTGCTGTGTGTATCTGAATGTGCTGTTTCTAAAGGTCTTTGGCGAACAACAACATCAAATCCTTACCCAGGGACCTCTTTATCGACCTGGACTCCTTAATTGAGTTGTAAGTGTTCTCTTCATTGCTTGTAAAATATAGGCAGTACTCTACTGTCAAGCAAATGCAATCTTCTACATTAAAGACAATACTTGGATGACATTTTGTTTTTAATGCTGCTCTCTTGATCACAATAAATACAAGCCATCAGACTGCAGCCACATAAAGCAAATGCACACGTAGCAAACGTGAGTGCAACGTAAAGGAATTTACTGATGATGAGTGAAATCCAAACCACTGAGTCAGCATAGGAAAAGAGCAAGCAACATGAAATTATTCTGGATAATAATGTTTTACGAGTAGGCAGTTATATGGCAAAAAAAATCTCGTATTATACATTCGATCAAAAGTACTGTACCAGTTCTGGTCTTCAGAATGTGTTACCCTGCAGTGACTGATATGTGCTCTCCTCAGAGACCTACGGGGTAATGCCTTTGAGTGTGACTGCAGAGCAAAGTGGCTGATGACTTGGCTGAAAAGCACCAATGCTACAGTGTCAGATGTTGTCTGCTCCGGGCCAGAGGAAATGAAGGACAAGCGGCTCAACGACATGGCCAGTCTGCACAACGAGTGCATCTCAACAGGTGAGGAAAGGTGACCAGTACCAACTGGGCCCCAGTTGGCAGACATCTATTGTGAGGCTAACTGTACGAAATAGTCAAAGCTAAAAACCTTGTAATTTAAAAGTTGGAGACAGTTCTATATCCAGATATATGTATTGGAAGGTGTAGACCAAACTTTTTTTTAAATGTATTGTGTAACGTGTTTGTTAGCACTCACTTTCATGCCACCATTGTCTTCGCTTCTCAGATTTTATCCTCCACCAGTCTGTGCCGTCTGAGTCTCTGTCTGTAGACACGTTCTCCTACAAGAACGATGTCTATGTTGCCGTGGCAGCTCCCAATATCGAGAGCTGTATGGTACTCCAGTGGGACCACATTGAAATGAACTTCAGGACATATGACAACATAACTGGTACGCCATGGCTTTCAATTTATAAGCTTTGCATTGTTGCCTTCTTCATCCACCCCAAAAAAGTAACCTAAAGTAAAGTAATCCATGTTTTTAGTCGAATACAATTTCAGGTTTCTTCAAAGATGGAGGGGAAAAAAATATGAGTAAAAAGTACTGTTACACTTGCTTTCCTTAAATGCAAACAATGTTAGTTTCTTGTGTGTCTTTTGCTTCAGGCCAGTCCATTGTAGGATGCAAGGCCATGGTGATCCAGGACCAGGTGTTTATTGTTGTTGCCCAGCTCTTTGGTGGATCCCATATCTACAAGTTTGATGAGGACCAGAGCAGGTTCAGCAAGTTCCAGGACATAGAAGTCTCCAAGATCTCCAAGCCCAATGACATTGAGGCGTTCCTGATCGGCACTGACAATTTCTTCATCATTGCCGACAGCTCCAAGGCAGGGCTGTCGACCCTCTACAAATGGAACAACAAAGGCTTCTACTCCTACCAGTCCCTGCACGAGTGGTTCCGCGACACAGACGCCGAGTTTGTGGACCTGGATGGCAAGGCTCACCTGATCCTGGCTAGCCGCTCCCAAGTGCCTGTGATCTACCAGTGGAACCGGAGCAACCAGAAGTTTATCCTGCAGGGGGAAATCCCCAACATGGAGGATGTTGTGGCTGTGAAGCACTTCCGGGTGAAGGAGGAGCTCTACTTGGCCATGACGCGCTACATCGGCGACTCCAAGGTCCTCCGTTGGAGTGCCAAGCAGTTCTCGGAGATCCAGGCGCTGCCGTCGCGTGGCGCCATGATCCTGCAGCCCTTCGTCTTCAAGGAGCGCCACTACTTGGCCCTGGGCAGCGACTACACCTTCTCCCAGATCTACCAATGGGACGCGGAGAAGAAACTCTTTGAGCGCTTCAAAGAGGTTTACATCCAGGCGCCGCGATCCTTTACCGTGGTGTCCACCGACCGCAGGGACTTTCTTTTCTCCTCCAGCTTCAAGGGAAACACGCAGATCTATGAGCACATCATCCTAGATCTGAGCTTGTGACTTTGCCCGGGGGAGACCCTTGTTTGCATCCAACGTCTTTCACAGTAAAAGTTGGCATTTCTGAGGGTAGGGTAGATATCTCATTGGGTATTATCTTCAAATGATTGATTTTTAACCTGCTATTGCACTTGTATATAGGGTCAAATACATGTAAATTCCTCCATTGTTGACTATTTTATACTCACAGCTAATCACAACTGGTGAGTATATGTAGAGACCAGACATACATTAAGATTGACACTAGTTTTCCAGCCCTATTAAGAGTATAGGGTATCAAAACATATTTGACAGTACCCATGTATACCTCATGTCTTCACTCTTCTTGGTTAGATGTAATATGTTGCCTTATCAGCGTTGGGTTGGACTATTGGTTGGCTTGTGGCGCCCTCTTCTGGACGTGTTTGGTGATGATCCCCTCTGCTGTGTACAGTACATACAGGGAACAGTCTCAGAAGCACAAACCTTTAGGATCAGTAGTTATGAAACTTCAATCTTTAGCTTAGACCATTCTAGTAAAAGCAATTACTTCCTTACTTAAAATGTGTATTTTGTAACTTAGTTACAAGATTGTTTATGAATTGTATTGCGAACCAGGGTGTGAGTTAATGTAAAATATTGGAATTTTTAATGAATTTGGAAAGTGAATTGAACATGTCAAGGGTGCAGAATATACAGTGGATGAAGTTGATACATTATGCCTATAGTATGTTTACAAAGTTTGGTGTCATGTGTCAGGGATTCAAGATCTGTTGAAATTAACCTTATAACAAATTAAGTTTCAGGTTACAATCATTTTTTAATAGCAATATAATGTTTTACAGAATGTTTGTTGTCTCCAAAAACATTTTGTTATAAGGTCTTGAGTTCCTGCAAGGTCGACACAACTGTGTCTGGATTTCAGCAAAAAGAAGTTTCAGATGGCATGCTGTAATGCTAATGTATTTCCAATTTGTTTTATTCTGCATCCTGGAGAAAACTCATCTTCTTACTCTGTTGTGGATATTAATTCTCTCTGTTTTCCCAAAGTTTACATCTAAACAGCAACGTGTCTGGTGGAGGATAAAGCATTTGGTACATGCTAAGATAATAGAGGACCAACTTTTGGCTCTGTTATGTGGACCTGGAGTTTCAAACCCTTAGCTTCAGAAGACCTTAGATGCTCTTGGATGGTATGTATGAAGTCTCTGATTGCTGGTTATCACTAGGATTGAACCTTCTTTATGCATCCATGCAGTCTAATGTAAAAGAAAGAAATTGGAATGTTGCTGCATCAATAATTGTTAAAACAAGTTATTTATTTGTTTTATACATATATTTGAATGTTGAACTAATACCATCAACTGTACAATAAAGACAGAAAAGCAACTACCTATTTGTCATACCACTCAAAGTTTCATAACTAGTGGCACTCAACCCTACAAATAGTACTGCTGCTTGCAAGAGCATGCTTTTTAAACTGAATGTTCACCAAACTTAAGCAAATGCGAAATTTGTTCCAAGTTCTGGTGCTCATGTAAAATAATCAAATTACAGCTCACAGTAGAAACAATAAAATATGCAAGTTGTATGATATGCAGGTTGCTTTTTATCATGACACAATGTTTGTTTTAGCATACTGAATGTTAATTTTATGATTACTGTTAGGATATTAATGTACTATTGCTACTGTTGAGCATTGAAATAAATGCACAGCAATACGTTTCAAATGAGAATTAAGGCTCCTTCTCTATTCATTTTCTTCATTCAGTAATGCAATACAGTTCCAGTTATTTCAGTCAATTTAGAATTGACTCAGTGTTTATCAGGGTTTCAGATGTTAAGGATTGAAGGATTTTTTCCTGAAGTTCCTGAAATCCCACCCATCTCGGCGTTATGGGTGGGATTTAGGGGGCTTAAAAAGTCTAAAATCCTGAACTTCAAATTTAAGGCCTTAAAACGTCATCTGAGGTCTTCAATTTAATGTTGTCAGGTCTAAAAAAAGGTTTTACCCTCGTTCGTTTCCAGAAATGCTGGCCGCAGGAAGTTATTACAAAGTAGCCAAAAAGTATTGTCGTAGCCTACAAAGCGGAGCTCTAGAGTCCAGGGTTCAAATTACAGGGGGGCTTGGGGGGGGGGGGGGGTTGACCCCCCTAATTAAGATTTGGACCCCCCCAAAACAGGTAAAAACAACAGGTTGGGGGGGTCGATACATTTATATATCGTTCTTACCTGTAATCGTAAATATTACTTTACGCCCTGGAGAAGATGCTGACCCCCCCCCCGATTATCATTGTATAATATATAACTCTGTATCTAACCAAACTAAAGAGAATCTTCCTGAGATTAACAAGCGTTTGGCGGAGTTGAGAGAGACAATATTTATGAAACGATGTGAAGGTGAAGTCCCACATATCACATGACAACATGTGATATGTGGGATAACTTTAAAGTTAAAATAAACCATTTACATTACATTTAGTCATTTAGCAGACGCTCTTATCCAGAGATAAGAGCATTTAAAGACATTTAAAATGTGGATTTGAACCCAGGCCGTTGCGCTACTGCCCCAGCTTTCAGAGCATGCAATGCGTCAAGTAGGTCTTCAATTTCAATCTTTATGGTCTTAAAATGTCTTAAAAAAGTCTTAAATTTGACTTACTGAAACCTGTCTGAGTTGATGCTTTGCGGTTCAAGAGGCCGAATGCTCCTCTTTTTATTTTCTGTATGAGCCGGTTCTGCGCAATGGTAGGCTAGTTGTCCATGACTTACCTGTTTCAATACCAAATAAAATCTGTTATATGTGTAAACCTGTATGAATTTAATCAATTCTAATTTGGAAGGTAATTAAGATAATGTTACATGATGAGATTTATTTAATTTGTGCCCCCCAAAAACAATGGCATGCCCGTCCGTGAATTTGTGTCTTGCGCCAGTGTGTGTGTGTTGAACACACACACAGAGACCCCCCACCACCACACACACCCTTCTTTATGTAACATTCATAGAATAACTCAGTTAATCTTTTTTCTATCCTCCAAAATATCACTTTAATACATATACACAAAACACAGGCACACACATTAAAACTTAAATCCTGAATTGGGCACACTTGAGAGTAGCAAGACAACAAATAATAATGAGAAGAAGATTTGCCATGGTGATTTTCATAAAGGTGTGTGAATAGGGGTAGCAGGGGCATTTGGGCAAAATGCTATAGTTAGGGCAGGGAAGTGTACTGATAAGGGAACAGAAAGTCTACATTGTCGGATTGTCTTTGATGTCACTGGCCAACGCACACTCTGCACATGGCAGTGTAAAGCAGCCAAACATTTAAGAACATGACTAACATTGTTTTCTGGGATTGAGGGATACTTGTACTAAAGTCAGGGTCAACTTCTCCACACATTCTGATTACGCTGCTGAGAGTTGTTAAGATGACATGAGAGCTCGATTTTGAACACACCACGGAACACACCAGGTTTGAACCTCTTTTCGGCTCTCACGTCAAAAACAAGGAAGCGTGCTCTCATTTCAAACAGAGGAAGTCATGGATGAGGTAAAAGGCTCAGATTCAGATAGTTCGCAAATGCCTTAAAGGATACAATACAGTACCGAAAGCAGATTCATATTCACTCTGAACAGGTGTTTGTGTGAGGACATAATACAATATATTCTACAATCAGTTCTTTCCTCTTCGGAGTCTCCTATTGCACATTGACATCAGTAGCCAAACACATTTGGTTAAAAGGGGGAAAAATAAGACTTAAAGAGATACAGTGTGATACAGGAAAATGCTTAAATTAAAAACAAACGTGGGAAACGAGACAAATTTGCCAGAAAAAAAGTACTAAAAACAGGAGTGAGGACAGTCGGGTCACAAACTGAACATAAAACACAGTAACCTACACAGTTCCAGTTAAAATACGTCAGACATAAATATACTGTATATCGTCAACCCTATATTACAGGCAGCTTATGCCCCCTCTTTGAAGAGGGTTAGACCTTTCTTTAAAAGTAACATTCTAGCGCTTTTTAAGACATACATGTACTACTGTGTGTGTGTGTGTGTCGATAGGTTTCCACACACACACACACACACACACACACACACACACACACACACACACACACACACACACACACACAGACAGTCTTCAGGTTACCTTGTCTCCTGAAAGTGTTTGCATCTTCATCTGGAGGAGCGACACTTCCAAACAAGTCGGCCTCCTTTCAAGTCAGTCTACTGTGCTCCCAAAGCCCAAGCCTTGGGTCTTACTTCATGGAATGAGACAGACACAATTAAAACAACCCTCAAGGCATGAAAAAAGAGTGACATAAACAGAGAGAAAGCCACTGAGAAGGAGAAAGTCAGCGAGTGAGACAGACAGAGATAAAAAAAAAGCGATTACAGAGAGACACGGGAACTTCCCGTTAAGGGGGCTCTGACACGGGAGGTTAGGGTACAGGCCACAGTACGTTGTCCAGCCCTCAACATGCTCCCCACACCAGAGGGGTAGTTGTTGTTTTTTTCCGAGTAGCCGGGTACAGCGTTTAAGTGGTGGGTAAATGTTGGATATAAGCCCCTGTAGTCCATTCACCCCTGCCAGGCTCTTTGACTCCACCCTCCAGGGCACCTGCTCAGTCTGTGACCCCGCTCCGTGGATTGGGAGGTGGGGGGGCAGCGTCCCTGGTGCCCCTGGGTCCTAGCTGTCCAGTCATCAAAACTCAGGTCCAGATCCAGACCCAGGAATAGATGGCCTGCTTGGCCTGAGGGAGGAGCCGTGTGTGTGTGTGTGGGGGGGGGGGGGGAGTCACCCCCACAGTGAGCCAGCCAGAGCCCTGTGTTTGGTGGGCAGAGGGGGGGGGGGGAGGGAGGGGAGTTGTTTTGGAGCCTCACACAGTCTCAGGGGTGTGATTCTCGTCAACGAACCGCGAACTCAGCGCTTCAGAACCGGACTGTTCCGCTCCTGCTCCTTCTGTAAGACCTGGAGAACCTGAGCGGAGGGAGGAGGGACTTGGTCAGGGAGAACAACCATCACAGGGGGGAGGACACAGGCCCTGTCATACAGGGAGGGGTGGGGGGGAGGATTCAAATGGGTTTCTAGATGTCGACTACGTGGTGTACCATAAGAAAGGATTCTCCTTAAACCTTAACACACGCTTGTGTTAACATGTTATCGGGTCATTATTTAGGGACAGGTGTCAAAACAGGTGGTGGTGATGCTGCTCAAACCTTGCTTCATGCTCAAACCCAGAAATCGGAACCCTTTTAAGGTCGGTTGGACGTTTGACTAACCCAACAAAAGACAAAGAACCCCCCCCTCACCTGAGCCCATTTCCTGTTCTTGCTGGTCATGTGGACGGCGGCGATGTGAGCGAAGAGCTGGTGGGGGGGGGATGGTGTCGGGCAGGCGGGTGAGGAACTGGGCCACGTGGATGAAGTCCATGCCCGTCAGCACGTCCTCGTAGAGCCGCAGGACGCCCAGCGCCGTGCGGAACAGGAACTCGTCCCCGTCGCGGCAGAACACGTCCCACACCCGGCACGCCAGGTCCAGGGGGAACGACTTGCTGTACAGGGTGAAAATCCTGGAGGGCCGGGTTCACACACACACACACACACACACACACACACACACGGACGAAAGAGAACGTCAGGTTGGCCTTACGAGGGCTGAACTACCTATCAACTAAGGAAAAGATGAGAAAGGCAGAAGAACTACAAGCATGTTCCGGTTAGCTCACGCTAATCTAGAAAGTGCCGAGTCACTAAGCAGGACCAGGCAGTAGAATAAGTAGGCAGTCTGTGGCCAGACTTATCGCCATCACACAGGGTTCTGGCAGACGCAGTTAAGGCATCCTCCCAGGCTCTCGGCTCTGTGTTGCGCCCCCCCCCCCCCCCCCCCTCACAGTACTACACACCAACATGCACGCACACACAGGCCTCCCCAGTGATCAGAGTTCAGACGTTTTAAAAAGGTCCTGACCAAATGGCAGGTATGAACAGGGGAGGCGTGCGGGTTCACTTGAGAAGGGAGGGGGGAGGGGGGCGGAGGAGCACAGCCTTACCAGTCTATTAAGTAAATGTCGGGAGTCAAGTTATTCTTCTTGAAATGTGCAAAAAGCTTTGGTAGGTTTTCCTCAAAGAAAACTTCAAATGCTGCAAAGTAAGTCAACATCTAGAGATTGAGAGAGAGAAATAGATAAAGAAAGGAGAGAGAAAGAATGATTAAAATGACTGTATCAGATACGAACG